>NW_026126456.1:0-73698 GCF_943737965.1 Phodopus roborovskii
TTAGGGTTAGGGTTAGCGTTAGGGTTGGCTTAGGTTTTAGGGTTAGGGTTGGCAGCAATGTAGTTTTACTTTCTCTTACTCTGTCACAGAACGATGCTGAGTTACCATTGCAGCACTCTCACACTTTGAGAATGCACTCACTTAGAATGGAGAGTAGTCTCGCACATTGAATAAGGACTTTAGCTGAGTCCAAATCTGACGCTCTGTGTCACAGAAATATCAAACTCGTTTCAGCACAGTGACAAAGTGAAAAGCACTCTCTGTTTCAGAGCAGACACACACAACGATTTAGCAGTGCTACAGTATACAAACCACTGACACACTGGTTCACTCCTTCACAATCACCATGTTAGCCAAGTAACGTGATGTCACATTTTTCTCGTTCAATGTCATACTTCATGTACATTGTTTCCTAACTCACCTACGATGTGTCCAAAAACACACAGAGTGTTCCAATACTAAAGCGCTACTTCCCAACACTCAACAATAATGTTACACAGAATTATCAGCCTCAGAGCAGACTACCACTAACAATTCACTCATAATGTGATTTCCATCACTCACGCTAATAGTCTTAGGATGGCACAGTGAATTGACGTTTGGATCCTGTGTTGCATGAAATCACATAGTGTTCTTGTTCTGGAAATGTTGTAATTGTACTCAAGAACAGAACGAAAGCACTGTCACCCACTCTCTATCTGCCGTCTCGCACATTTTCACGGTATCCTCAATCATGCTTATGGTACACTCGCATGTGCCATAGAAGTGACTCATAGAAACACAACATTCACAAATACTATCTCAGGAATCTAGGGTAGTGTCATTTTCTCCCTCTCATGTTAGGTGTAGGAAGAGTGTGGGTTGAGGAAGTAATGTTCCTTTTAGCGTTTGTTTTTGTGCTATTGTTTCTGTTAGTGTTAGGATTGGAATAGTATTGCAACTCGGTTTCGGTTTCAGTTTTGCGTTAAGGTCAGGATAGTGATAGGGTTAGGGTTAGGGTTAGGGTTAGGGTTAGGGTTAGGGTTAGCGTTAGGGTTGGCTTAGGTTTAGGGTTAGGGTTGGCAGCAATGTAGTTTTACTTTCTCTTACTCTGTCACAGAACGATGCTGAGTTACCATTGCAGCACTCTCACACTTTGAGAATGCACTCACTTAGAATGGAGAGTAGTCTCGCACATTGAATAAGGACTTTAGCTGAGTCCAAATCTGACGCTCTGTGTCACAGAAATATCAAACTCGTTTCAGCACAGTGACAAAGTGAAAAAGCACTCTCTGTTTCAGAGCAGACACACGCAACGATTTAGCAGTGCTACAGTGTACGAACCAGTGACACACTGGTTCACTCCCTTCACAATCACTATGTTAGCCAAGTAACGTGATGTCACATTTTTTCTCGTTCAATGTCATACGTCATATACATTGTTTCCTAACTCACTTACGATGTCTCCAAAAACACACAGAATGTTCCAATACTAAAGCGCTACTTCCCAACACTCAACAATAATGTCACACAGAATTATCAGCCTCAGTGCTTTGTGGCACAGTGAGTCAGAAGACTACCACTAACAATTCACTCATAATGTGATTTCCATCACTCACGCTAATACTTAGGATGGCACAGTGAATTGAGGTTTGGATCCTGTGTTGCATGAAATCACATAGTGTTCTTGTTCTGGAAATGTTGTAATTGTACTCAAGAACAGAACGAAAGCACTGTCACCCAACTCTATCTGCCGTCTCGAACATTTTCACGGTATCCTCAATCATGCTTATGGTACACTCGCATGTGCCATAGAAGTGACTCATAGAAACACAACATTCTCAAATACTGTCTCAGGAATCTAGGTAGTGTCATTTTCTCTCTCATGTTAGGTGTAGGAAGAGTGTGGGTTGAGGAAGTAATGTTCCTTTTAGCGTTTGTTTTTGTGCTAGTGTTTCTGTTAGTGTTAGGATTGTAATAGTATTGCAACTCGGTTTCGGTTTCAGTTTTGCGTTAAGGTCAGGATAGTGTTAGGGTTAGGGTTAGGGTTAGGGTTAGGGTTAGGGTTAGCGTTAGGGTTGGCTTAGGTTTAGGGTTAGGGTTGGCAGCAATGTAGTTTTACTTTCTCTTACTCTGTCACAGAACGATGCTGAGTTACCATTGCATCACTCTCACACTTTGAGAATGCACTCACTTAGAATGGAGAGTAGTCTCGCACATTGAATAAGGACTTTAGCTGAGTCCAAATCTGACGCTCTGTGTCACAGAAATATCAAACTCGTTTCAGCACAGTGACAAAGTGAAAAAAAGCACTCTCTGTTTCAGAGCAGACACACACAACGATTTAGCAGTGCTACAGTATACAAACCACTGACACACTGGTTCACTCCCTTCACAATCACTATGTTAGCCAAGTAACGTGATGTCACATTTTCTCGTTCAATGTCATACTTCATGTACATTGTTTCCTAACTCACTCTACGATGTGTCCAAAAACACACAGAGTGTTCCAATACTAAAGCGCTACTTCCCAACACTCAACAATAATGTCACACAGAATTATCAGCCTCAGAGCACAGTGAGTCAGAAGACCACTAACAATTCACTCATAATGTGATTTCCATCACTCACGCTAATAGTCTTAGGATGGCACAGTGAATTGACGTTTGGATCCTGTGTTGCATGAAATCACATAGTGTTCTTGTTCTGGAAATGTTGTAATTGTACTCAAGAACAGAACGAAAAGCACTGTCACCAACTCTCTATCTGCCGTCTCGAACATTTTCACGGTATCCTCAATCATGCTTATGGTACACTCGCATGTGCCATAGAAGTGACTCATAGAAACACAACATTCTCAAATACTATCTCAGGAATCTAGGGTAGTGTCATTTTCTCCCTCTCATGTTAGGTATACGAAGAGTGTGGGTTGAGGAAGTAATGTTCCTTTTTAGCGTTTGTTTTTGTGCTAGTGTTTCTGTTAGTGTTAGGATTGTAATAGTATTGCAACTCGGTTTCGGTTTTCAGTTTTGCATTAAGGTCAGGATAGTGATAGGGTTAGGTTAGGGTTAGGGTTAGGGTTAGCGTTAGGGTTGGCTTAGGTTTAGGGTTAGGGTTGGCAGCAATGTAGTTTTACTTTCTCTTACTCTGTCACAGAACGATGCTGAGTTACCATTGCAGCACTCTCACACTTTGAGAATGCACTCACTTAGAATGGAGAGTAGTCTCGCACATTGAATAAGGACTTTAGCTGAGTCCAAATCTGACGCTCTGTGTCACAGAAATATCAAACTCGTTTCAGCACAGTGACAAAGTGAAAAAGCACTCTCTGTTTCAGAGCAGACACACGCAACGATTTAGCAGTGCTACTGTGTACGAACCAGTGACACACTGGTTCACTCCCTTCACAATCACTATGTTAGCCAAGTAACGTGATGTCACATTTTTCTCGTTCAATGTCATACTTCATATACATTGTTTCCTAACTCACCTACGATGTGTCCAAAAACACACAGAATGTTCCAATACTAAAGCGCTACTTCCCAACACTCAACAATAATGTCACACAGAATTATCAGCCTCAGAGCTTTGTGGCACAGTGAGTCAGAAGACTACCACTAACAATTCACTCATAATGTGATTTCCATCACTCACGCTAATAGTCTTAGGATGGCACAGTGAATTGACGTTTGGATCCTGTGTTGCATGAAATCACATAGTGTTCTTGTTCTGCAAATGTTGTAATTGTACTCAAGAACAGAACGAAAGCACTGTCACCCACTCTCTATCTGCCGTCTCGAACATTTTCACGGTATCCTCAATCATGCTTATGGTACACTCGCATGTGCCATAGAAGTGACTCATAGAAACACAACATTCACAAATACTATCTCAGGAATCTAGGGTAGTGTCATTTTCTCCCTCTCATGTTAGGTGTAGGAAGAGTGTGGGTTGAGGAAGTAATGTTCCTTTTAGCGTTTGTTTTTGTGCTAGTGTTTCTGTTAGTGTTAGGATTGGAATAGTATTGCAACTCGGTTTCGGTTTCAGTTTTGCGTTAAGGTCAGGATAGTGATAGGGTTAGGGTTAGGGTTAGGGTTAGGGTTAGCGTTAGGGTTGGCTTAGGTTTAGGGTTAGGGTTGGCAGCAATGTAGTTTTACTTTCTCTTACTCTGTCACAGAACGATGCTGAGTTACCATTGCAGCACTCTCACACTTTGAGAATGCACTCACTTAGAATGGAGAGTAGTCTCGCACATTGAATAAGGACTTTAGCTGAGTCCAAATCTGACGCTCTGTGTCACAGAAATATCAAACTCGTTTCAGCACAGTGACAAAGTGAAAAAGCACTCTCTGTTTCAGAGCAGACACAAGCAACGATTTAGCAGTGCTACTGTGTACGAACCAGTGACACACTGGTTCACTCCTTCACAATCACTATGTTAGCCAAGTAACGTGATGTCACATTTTTCTCGTTCAATGTCATACTTCATGTACATTGTTTCCTAACTCACCTACGATGTGTCCAAAAACACACAGAATGTTCCAATACTAAGCGCTACTTCCCAACACTCAACAATAATGTCACACAGAATTATCAGCCTCAGAGCTTTGTGGACTACCACTAACAATTCACTCATAATGTGATTTCCATCACTCACGCTAATAGTCTTAGGATGGCACAGTGAATTGACATTTTGGATCCTGTGTTGCATGAAATCACATAGTGTTCTTGTTCTGGAAATGTTGTAATTGTACTCAAGAACAGAACGAAAGCACTGTCACCAACTCTCTATCTGCCGTCTCGAACATTTTCACGGTATCCTCAATCATGCTTATGGTACACTCGCATGTGCCATAGAAGTGACTCATAGAAACACAACATTCACAAATACTATCTCAGGAATCTAGGGTAGTGTCATTTTCTCCCTCTCATGTTAGGTGTGGGAAGAGTGTGGGTTGAGGAAGTAATGTTCCTTTTAGCGTTTGTTTTTGTGCTAGTGTTTCTGTTAGTGTTAGGATTGTAATAGTATTGCAACTCGGTTTCGGTTTCAGTTTTGCGTTAAGGTCAGGATAGTGATAGGGTTAGGGTTAGGGTTAGGGTTAGGGTTAGCGTTAGGGTTGGCTTAGGTTTAGGGTTAGGGTTGGCAGCAATGTAGTTTACTTTCTCTTACTCTGTCACAGAACGATGCTGAGTTACCATTGCATCACTCTCACACTTTGAGAATGCACTCACTTAGAATGGAGAGTAGTCTCGCACATTGAATAAGGACTTTAGCTGAGTCCAAATCTGACGCTCTGTGTCACAGAAATATCAAACTCATTTCAGCACAGTGACAAAGTGAAAAAGCACTCTCTGTTTCAGAGCAGACACACACAACGATTTAGCAGTGCTACAGTGTACAAACCAGTGACACACTGGTTCACTCCCTTCACAATCACTATGTTAGCCAAGTAACGTGATGTCACATTTTTCTCGTTCAATGTCATACTTCATATACATTGTTTCCTAACTCACCTACGATGTGTCCAAAAACACACAGAGTGTTCCAATACTAAAGCGCTACTTCCCAACACTCAACAATAATGTCACACAGAATTATCAGCCTCAGTGCTCAGTGAGCAGACTACCACTAACAATTCACTCATAATGTGATTTCCATCACTCACGCTAATAGTCTTAGGATGGCACAGTGAATTGACGTTTGGATCCTGTGTTGCATGAAATCAGATAGTGTTCTTGTTCTGCAAATGTTGTAATTGTACTCAAGAAGAGAACGAAAGCACTGTCACCCACTCTCTATCTGCCGTCTCGAACATTTTTCACGGTATCCTCAATCATGCTTATGGTACACTCGCATGTGCCATAGAAGTGACTCATAGAAACACAACATTCACAAATACTATCTCAGGAATCTAGGGTAGTGTCATTTTCTCCCTCTCATGTTAGGTGTAGGAAGAGTGTGGGTTGAGGAAGTAATGTTCCTTTTAGCGTTTGTTTTTGTGCTAGTGTTTCTGTTAGTGTTAGGATTGGAATAGTATTGCAACTCGGTTTCGGTTTCAGTTTTGCGTTAAGGTCAGGATAGTGATAGGGTTAGGGTTAGGGTTAGGGTTAGGGTTAGGGTTAGCGTTAGGGTTGGCTTAGGTTTAGGGTTAGGGTTGGCAGCAATGTAGTTTTACTTTCTCTTACTCTGTCACAGAACGATGCTGAGTTACCATTGCAGCACTCTCACACTTTGAGAATGCACTCACTTAGAATGGAGAGTAGTCTCGCACATTGAATAAGGACTTTAGCTGAGTCCAAATCTGACGCTCTGTGTCACAGAAATATCAAACTCGTTTCAGCACAGTGACAAAGTGAAAAAGCACTCTCTGTTTCAGAGCAGACACACACAACGATTTAGTAGTGCTACCGTGTACAAACCAGTGACACACTGGTTCACTCCCTTCACAATCACTATGTTAGCCAAGTAACGTGATGTCACATTTTTCTCGTTCAATGTCATACTTCATGTACATTGTTTCCTAACTCACCTACGATGTGTCCAAAAACACACAGAATGTTCCAATACTAAAGCGCTACTTCCCAACACTCAACAATAATGTTACACAGAATTATCAGCCTCAGAGCAGACTACCACTAACAATTCACTCATAATGTGATTTCCATCACTCACGCTAATAGTCTTAGGATGGCACAGTGAATTGACGTTTGGATCCTGTGTTGCATGAAATCACATAGTGTTCTTGTTCTGGAAATGTTGTAATTGTACTCAAGAACAGAACGAAAGCACTGTCACCCACTCTCTATCTGCCGTCTCGCACATTTTCACGGTATCCTCAATCATGCTTATGGTACACTCGCATGTGCCATAGAAGTGACTCATAGAAACACAACATTCACAAATACTATCTCAGGAATCTAGGGTAGTGTCATTTTCTCCCTCTCATGTTAGGTGTAGGAAGAGTGTGGGTTGAGGAAGTAATGTTCCTTTTAGCGTTTGTTTTTGTGCTAGTGTTTCTGTTAGTGTTAGGATTAGAATAGTATTGCAACTCGGTTTCGGTTTCAGTTTTGCGTTAAGGTCAGGATAGTGATAGGGTTAGGGTTAGGTTAGGGTTAGGGTTAGGGTTAGCGTTAGGGTTGGCTTAGGTTTAGGGTTAGGGTTGGCAGCAATGTAGTTTTACTTTCTCTTACTCTGTCACAGAACGATGCTGAGTTACCATTGCATCACTCTCACACTTTGAGAATGCACTCACTTAGAATGGAGAGTAGTCTCGCACATTGAATAAGGACTTTAGCTGAGTCCAAATCTGACGCTCTGTGTCACAGAAATATCAAACTCGTTTCAGCACAGTGACAAAGTGAAAAAGCACTCTCTGTTTCAGAGCAGACACACGCAACGATTTAGCAGTGCTACTGTGTACAAACCAGTGACACACTGGTTCACTCCTTCACAATCACTATGTTAGCCAAGTAACGTGATGTCACATTTTTCTCGTTCAATGTCATACGTCATATACATTGTTTCCTAACTCACCTACGATGTGTCCAAAAACACACAGAATGTTCCAATACTAAAGCGCTACTTCCCAACACTCAACAATAATGTCACACAGAATTATCAGCCTCAGTGCTTTGTGGCACAGTGAGTCAGAAGACTACCACTAACAATTCACTCATAATGTGATTTCCATCACTCACGCTAATAGTCTTAGGATGGCACAGTGAATTGACGTTTGGATCCTGTGTTGCATGAAATCACATAGTGTTCTTGTTCTGGAAATGTTGTAATTGTACTCAAGAACAGAACAGAAAGCACTGTCACCCACTCTCTATCTGCCGTCTCGAACATTTTCACGGTATCCTCAATCATGCTTATGGTACACTCGCATGTGCCATAGAAGTGACTCATAGAAACACAACATTCACAAATACTATCTCAGGAATCTAGGGTAGTGTCATTTTCTCCCTCTCATGTTAGGTGTAGGAAGAGTGTGGGTTGAGGAAGTAATGTTCCTTTTAGCGTTTGTTTTTGTGCTAGTGTTTCTGTTAGTGTTAGGATTGGAATAGTATTGCAACTCGGTTTCGGTTTCAGTTTTGCGTTAAGGTCAGGATAGTGATAGGGTTAGGGTTAGGGTTAGGGTTAGGGTTAGGGTTAGGGTTAGCGTTAGGGTTGGCTTAGGTTTAGGGTTAGGGTTGGCAGCAATGTAGTTTTACTTTCTCTTACTCTGTCACAGAACGATGCTGAGTTACCATTGCAGCACTCTCACACTTTGAGAATGCACTCACTTAGAATGGAGAGTAGTCTCGCACATTGAATAAGGACTTTAGCTGAGTCCAAATCTGACGCTCTGTGTCACAGAAATATCAAACTCGTTTCAGCACAGTGACAAAGTGAAAAGCACTCTCTGTTTCAGAGCAGACACACACAACGATTTAGCAGTGCTACAGTATACAAACCACTGACACACTGGTTCACTCCCTTCACAATCACTATGTTAGCCAAGTAACGTGATGTCACATTTTCTCGTTCAATGTCATACTTCATGTACATTGTTTCCTAACTCACCTACGATGTGTCCAAAAACACACAGAATGTTCCAATACTAAAGCGCTACTTCCCAACACTCAACAATAATGTCACACAGAATTATCAGCCTCAGAGCTTTGTCAGTGAGTCAGAAGACTACCACTAACAATTCACTCATAATGTGATTTCCATCACTCACGCTAATAGTCTTAGGATGGCACAGTGAATTGACGTTTGGATCCTGTGTTGCATGAAATCACATAGTGTTCTTGTTCTGGAAATGTTGTAATTGTACTCAAGAAGAGAACGAAAGCACTGTCACCCACTCTATCTGCCGTCTCGAACATTTTCACGGTATCCTCAATCATGCTTATGGTACACTCGCATGTGCCATAGAAGTGACTCATAGAAACACAACATTCACAAATACTGTCTCAGGAATCTAGGGTAGTGTCATTTTCTCCTCTCATGTTAGGTGTAGGAAGAGTGTGGGTTGAGGAAGTAATGTTCCTTTTAGCGTTTGTTTTTGTGCTAGTGTTTCTGTTAGTGTTAGGATTGTAATAGTATTGCAACTCGGTTTCGGTTTCAGTTTTGCGTTAAGGTCAGGATAGTGATAGGGTTAAGGTTAGGGTTAGGGTTAGGGTTAGCGTTAGGGTTGGCTTAGGTTTAGGGTTAGGGTTGGCAGCAATGTAGTTTTACTTTCTCTTACTCTGTCACAGAACGATGCTGAGTTACCATTGCAGCACTCTCACACTTTGAGAATGCACTCACTTAGAATGGAGAGTAGTCTCGCACATTGAATAAGGACTTTAGCTGAGTCCAAATCTGACGCTCTGTGTCACAGAAATATCAAACTCGTTTCAGCACAGTGACAAAGTGAAAAGCACTCTCTGTTTCCAGAGCAGACACACACAACGATTTAGCAGTGCTACAGTATACAAACCAGTGACACACTGGTTCACTCCCTTCACAATCACTATGTTAGCCAAGTAACGTGATGTCACATTTTTCTCGTTCAATGTCATACTTCATGTACATTGTTTCCTAACTCACCTACGATGTCTCCAAAAACACACAGAATGTTCCAATACTAAAGCGCTACTTCCCAACACTCAACAATAATGTTACACAGAATTATCAGCCTCAGTGCTTTGTGGCACAGTGAGCAGACTACCACTAACAATTCACTCATAATGTGATTTCCATCACTCACGCTAATAGTCTTAGGATGGCACAGTGAATTGAGGTTTGGATCCTGTGTTGCATGAAATCACATAGTGTTCTTGTTCTGGAAATGTTGTAATTGTACTCAAGAACAGAACGAAAGCACTGTCACCCACTCTATCTGCCGTCTCGAACATTTACACGGTATCCTCAATCATGCTTATGGTACACTCGCATGTGCCATAGAAGTGACTCATAGAAACACAACATTCACAAATACTATCTCAGGAATCTAGGGTAGTGTCATTTTCTCCCTCTCATGTTAGGTGTAGGAAGATTGTGGGTTGAGGAAGTAATGTTCCTTTTAGCGTTTGTTTTTGTGCTAGTGTTTCTGTTAGTGTTAGGATTAGAATAGTATTGCAACTCGGTTTCGGTTTCAGTTTTGCATTAAGGTCAGGATAGTGATAGGGTTAAGGTTAGGGTTAGGGTTAGGGTTAGCGTTAGGGTTGGCTTAGGTTTAGGGTTAGGGTTGGCAGCAATGTAGTTTTACTTTCTCTTACTCTGTCACAGAACGATGCTGAGTTACCATTGCAGCACTCTCACACTTTGAGAATGCACTCACTTAGAATGGAGAGTAGTCTCGCACATTGAATAAGGACTTTAGCTGAGTCCAAATCTGACGCTCTGTGTCACAGAAATATCAAACTCATTTCAGCACAGTGACAAAGTGAAAAAGCACTCTCTGTTTCAGAGCAGACACAAGCAACGATTTAGCAGTGCTACTGTGTACGAACCAGTGACACACTGGTTCACTCCTTCACAATCACTATGTTAGCCAAGTAACGTGATGTCACATTTTTCTCGTTCAATGTCATACTTCATATACATTGTTTCGTAACTCACCTACGATGTCTCCAAAAACACACAGAATGTTCCAATACTAAAGCGCTACTTCCCAACACTCAACAATAATGTCACACAGAATTATCAGCCTCAGTGCTTTGTGGCACAGTGAGTCAGAAGACTACCACTAACAATTCACTCATAATGTGATTTCCATCACTCACGCTAATAGTCTTAGGATGGCACAGTGAATTGACGTTTGGATCCTGTGTTGCATGAAATCACATAGTGTTCTTGTTCTGCAAATGTTGTAATTGTACTCAAGAACAGAACGAAAGCACTGTCACCCACTCTCTATCTGCCGTCTCGAACATTTTCACAGTATCCTCAATCATGCTTATGGTACACTCGCATGTGCCATAGAAGTGACTCATAGAAACACAACATTCACAAATACTATCTCAGGAATCTAGGGTAGTGTCATTTTCTCCCTCTCATGTTAGGTGTAGGAAGAGTGTGGGTTGAGGAAGTAATGTTCCTTTTAGCGTTTGTTTTTGTGCTAGTGTTTCTGTTAGTGTTAGGATTGGAATAGTATTGCAACTCGGTTTCGGTTTCAGTTTTGCGTTAAGGTCAGGATAGTAGGGTTATAGGGTTAGGGTTAGGGTTAGCGTTAGGGTTGGCTTAGGTTTAGGGTTAGGGTTGGCAGCAATGTAGTTTTACTTTCTCTTACTCTGTCACAGAACGATGCTGAGTTACCATTGCAGCACTCTCACACTTTGAGAATGCACTCACTTAGAATGGAGAGTAGTCTCGCACATTGAATAAGGACTTTAGCTGAGTCCAAATCTGACGCTCTGTGTCACAGAAATATCAAACTCGTTTCAGCACAGTGACAAAGTGAAAAAGCACTCTCTGTTTCAGAGCAGACACAAGCAACGATTTAGCAGTGCTACCGTGTACGAACCAGTGACACACTGGTTCACTCCCTTCACAATCACTATGTTAGCCAAGTAACGTGATGTCACATTTTTCTCGTTCAATGTCATACTTCATGTACATTGTTTCCTAACTCACCTACGATGTGTCCAAAAACACACAGAATGTTCCAATACTAAGCGCTACTTCCCAACACTCAACAATAATGTCACACAGAATTATCAGCCTCAGTGCTTTGTGGCACAGTGAGTCAGAAGACTACCACTAACAATTCACTCATAATGTGATTTCCATCACTCACGCTAATAGTCTTAGGATGGCACAGTGAATTGACGTTTGGATCCTGTGTTGCATGAAATCACATAGTGTTCTTGTTCTGGAAATGTTGTAATTGTACTCAAGAACAGAACGAAAGCACTGTCACCCACTCTATCTGCCGTCTGGAACATTTTCACAGTATCCTCAATCATGCTTATGGTACACTCGCATGTGCCATAGAAGTGACTCATAGAAACACAACATTCAAAAATACTATCTCAGGAATCTAGGGTAGTGTCATTTTCTCCCTCTCATGTTAGGTGTAGGAAGAGTGTGGGTTGAGGAAGTAATGTTCCTTTTAGCGTTTGTTTTTGTGCTAGTGTTTCTGTTAGTGTTAGGATTGGAATAGTATTGCAACTCGGTTTCGGTTTCAGTTTTGCGTTAAGGTCAGGATAGTGATAGGGTTAGGGTTAGGGTTAGGGTTAGGGTTAGCGTTAGGGTTGGCTTAGGTTTAGGGTTAGGGTTGGCAGCAATGTAGTTTTACTTTCTCTTACTCTGTCACAGAACGATGCTGAGTTACCATTGCAGCACTCTCACACTTTGAGAATGCACTCACTTAGAATGGAGAGTAGTCTCGCACATTGAATAAGGACTTTAGCTGAGTCCAAATCTGACGCTCTGTGTCACAGAAATATCAAACTCGTTTCAGCACAGTGACAAAGTGAAAAAGCACTCTCTGTTTCAGAGCAGACACACACAACGATTTAGCAGTGCTACAGTATACGAACCAGTGACACACTGGTTCACTCCCTTCACAATCACTATGTTAGCCAAGTAACGTGATGTCACATTTTTCTCGTTCAATGTCATACTTCATGTACATTGTTTCCTAACTCACCTACGATGTGTCCAAAAACACACAGAATGTTCCAATACTAAAGCGCTACTTCCCAACACTCAACAATAATGTCACACAGAATTATCAGCCTCAGAGCTTTGTGGCACAGTGAGTTAGAAGACTACCACTAACAATTCACTCATAATGTGATTTCCATCACTCACGCTAATAGTCTTAGGATGGCACAGTGAATTGACGTTTGGATCCTGTGTTGCATGAAATCACATAGTGTTCTTGTTCTGGAAATGTTGTAATTGTACTCAAGAACAGAACGAAAGCACTGTCACCAACTCTCTATCTGCCGTCTCGAACATTTTCACGGTATCCTCAATCATGCTTATGGTACACTCGCATGTGCCATAGAAGTGACTCATAGAAACACAACATTCACAAATACTATCTCAGGAATCTAGGGTAGTGTCATTTTCTCCCTCTCATGTTAGGTGTAGGAAGAGTGTGGGTTGAGGAAGTAATGTTCCTTTTAGCGTTTGTTTTTGTGCTAGTGTTTCTGTTAGTGTTAGGATTGTAATAGTATTGCAACTCGGTTTCGGTTTCAGTTTTGCGTTAAGGTCAGGATAGTGATAGGGTTAGGGTTAGGGTTAGGGTTAGGGTTAGCGTTAGGGTTGGCTTAGGTTTAGGGTTAGGGTTGGCAGCAATGTAGTTTTACTTTCTCTTACTCTGTCACAGAACGATGCTGAGTTACCATTGCATCACTCTCACACTTTGAGAATGCACTCACTTAGAATGGAGAGTAGTCTCGCACATTGAATAAGGACTTTAGCTGAGTCCAAATCTGACGCTCTGTGTCACAGAAATATCAAACTCGTTTCAGCACAGTGACAAAGTGAAAAAGCACTCTCTGTTTCAGAGCAGACACAAGCAACGATTTAGCAGTGCTACTGTGTACGAACCAGTGACACACTGGTTCACTCCTTCACAATCACTATGTTAGCCAAGTAACGTGATGTCACATTTTTCTCGTTCAATGTCATACTTCATATACATTGTTTCCTAACTCACCTACGATGTGTCCAAAAACACACAGAATGTTCCAATACTAAAGCGCTACTTCCCAACACTCAACAATAATGTCACACAGAATTATCAGCCTCAGTGCTTTGTGGCACAGTGAGTCAGAAGACTACCACTAACAATTCACTCATAATGTGATTTCCATCACTCACGCTAATAGTCTTAGGATGGCACAGTGAATTGACGTTTGGATCCTGTGTTGCATGAAATCACATAGTGTTCTTGTTCTGGAAATGTTGTAATTGTACTCAAGAACAGAACGAAAGCACTGTCACCCACTCTCTATCTGCCGTCTCGAACATTTTCACGGTATCCTCAATCATGCTTATGGTACACTCGCATGTGCCATAGAAGTGACTCATAGAAACACAACATTCTCAAATACTGTCTCAGGAATCTAGGGTAGTGTCATTTTCTCCCTCTCATGTTAGGTGTAGGAAGAGTGTGGGTTGAGGAAGTAATGTTCCTTTTAGCGTTTGTTTTTGTGCTAGTGTTTCTGTTAGTGTTAGGATTGGAATAGTATTGCAACTCGGTTTCGGTTTCAGTTTTGCGTTAAGGTCAGGATAGTGATAGGGTTAGGGTTAGGGTTAGGGTTAGGGTTAGCGTTAGGGTTGGCTTAGGTTTAGGGTTAGGGTTGGCAGCAATGTAGTTTTACTTTCTCTTACTCTGTCACAGAACGATGCTGAGTTACCATTGCATCACTCTCACACTTTGAGAATGCACTCACTTAGAATGGAGAGTAGTCTCGCACATTGAATAAGGACTTTAGCTGAGTCCAAATCTGACGCTCTGTGTCACAGAAATATCAAACTCATTTCAGCACAGTGACAAAGTGAAAAGCACTCTCTGTTTCAGAGCAGACACACGCAACGATTTAGCAGTGCTACTGTGTACGAACCAGTGACACACTGGTTCACTCCCTTCACAATCACTATGTTAGCCAAGTAACGTGATGTCACATTTTCTCGTTCAATGTCATACGTCATATACATTGTTTCGTAACTCACCTACGATGTCTCGAAAAACACACAGAATGTTCCAATACTAAAGCGCTACTTCCCAACACTCAACAATAATGTCACACAGAATTATCAGCCTCAGTGCTTTGTGGCACAGTGAGTCAGAAGACTACCACTAACAATTCACTCATAATGTGATTTCCATCACTCACGCTAATAGTCTTAGGATGGCACAGTGAATTGACGTTTGGATCCTGTGTTGCATGAAATCAGATAGTGTTCTTGTTCTGCAAATGTTGTAATTGTACTCAAGAACAGAACGAAAGCACTGTCACCCACTCTCTATCTGCCGTCTCGAACATTTTCACAGTATCCTCAATCATGCTTATGGTACACTCGCAAGTGCCATAGAAGTGACTCATAGAAACACAACATTCAAAAATACTATCTCAGGACTCTAGGGTAGTGTCATTTTCTCCCTCTCATGTTAGTTGTAGGAAGAGTGTGGGTTGAGGAAGTCATGTTCCTTTTAGCGTTTGTTTTTGTGCTAGTGTTTCTGTTAGTGTTAGGATTGGAATAGTATTGCAACTCGGTTTCGGTTTCAGTTTTGCGTTAAGGTCAGGATAGTGATAGGGTTAGGGTTAGGGTTAGCGTTAGGGTTGGCTTAGGTTTAGGGTTAGGGTTGGCAGCAATGTAGTTTTACTTTCTCTTACTCTGTCACAGAACGATGCTGAGTTACCATTGCAGCACTCTCACACTTTGAGAATGCACTCACTTAGAATGGAGAGTAGTCTCGCACATTGAATAAGGACTTTAGCTGAGTCCAAATCTGACGCTCTGTGTCACAGAAATATCAAACTCGTTTCAGCACAGTGACAAAGTGAAAAAGCACTCTCTGTTTCAGAGCAGACACACGCAACGATTTAGCAGTGCTACAGTGTACGAACCAGTGACACACTGGTTCACTCCTTCACAATCACTATGTTAGCCAAGTAACGTGATGTCACATTTTTCTCGTTCAATGTCATACTTCATGTACATTGTTTCCTAACTCACCTACGATGTGTCCAAAAACACACAGAATGTTCCAATACTAAAGCGCTACTTCCCAACACTCAACAATAATGTCACACAGAATTATCAGCCTCAGAGCTTTGTGGCACAGTGAGTTAGAAGACTACCACTAACAATTCACTCATAATGTGATTTCCATCACTCACGCTAATAGTCTTAGGATGGCACAGTGAATTGACGTTTGGATCCTGTGTTGCATGAAATCACATAGTGTTCTTGTTCTGGAAATGTTGTAATTGTACTCAAGAACAGAACGAAAGCACTGTCACCAACTCTCTATCTGCCGTCTCGAACATTTTCACGGTATCCTCAATCATGCTTATGGTACACTCGCATGTGCCATAGAAGTGACTCATAGAAACACAACATTCACAAATACTATCTCAGGAATCTAGGGTAGTGTCATTTTCTCCCTCTCATGTTAGGTGTAGGAAGAGTGTGGGTTGAGGAAGTAATGTTCCTTTTAGCGTTTGTTTTTGTGCTAGTGTTTCTGTTAGTGTTAGGATTGGAATAGTATTGCAACTCGGTTTCGGTTTCAGTTTTGCGTTAAGGTCAGGATAGTGATAGGGTTAGGGTTAGGGTTAGGGTTAGGGTTAGCGTTAGGGTTGGCTTAGGTTTAGGGTTAGGGTTGGCAGCAATGTAGTTTTACTTTCTCTTACTCTGTCACAGAACGATGCTGAGTTACCATTGCAATCACTCTCACACTTTGAGAATGCACTCACTTAGAATGGAGAGTAGTCTCGCACATTGAATAAGGACTTTAGCTGAGTCCAAATCTGACGCTCTGTGTCACAGAAATATCAAACTCGTTTCAGCACAGTGACAAAGTGAAAAAGCACTCTCTGTTTCAGAGCAGACACAGACAACGATTTAGCAGTGCTACTGTGTACGAACCAGTGACACACTGGTTCACTCCCTTCACAATCACTATGTTAGCCAAGTAACGTGATGTCACATTTTTCTCGTTCAATGTCATACTTCATATACATTGTTTCCTAACTCACCTACGATGTGTCCAAAAACACACAGAATGTTCCAATACTAAAGCGCTACTTCCCAACACTCAACAATAATGTCACACAGAATTATCAGCCTCAGTGCTTTGTGGCACAGTGAGTCAGAAGACTACCACTAACAATTCACTCATAATGTGATTTCCATCACTCACGCTAATAGTCTTAGGATGGCACAGTGAATTGACGTTTGGATCCTGTGTTGCATGAAATCACATAGTGTTCTTGTTCTGGAAATGTTGTAATTGTACTCAAGAACAGAACGAAAGCACTGTCACCAACTCTCTATCTGCCGTCTCGAACATTTTCACGGTATCCTCAATCATGCTTATGGTACACTCGCATGTGCCATAGAAGTGACTCATAGAAACACAACATTCACAAATACTATCTCAGGAATCTAGGGTAGTGTCATTTTCTCCCTCTCATGTTAGGTGTAGGAAGAGTGTGGGTTGAGGAAGTAATGTTCCTTTTAGCGTTTGTTTTTGTGCTAGTGTTTCTGTTAGTGTTAGGATTGGAATAGTATTGCAACTCGGTTTCGGTTTCAGTTTTGCGTTAAGGTCAGGATAGTGATAGGGTTAGGGTTAGGGTTAGGGTTAGGGTTAGCGTTAGGGTTGGCTTAGGTTTAGGGTTAGGGTTGGCAGCAATGTAGTTTTACTTTCTCTTACTCTGTCACAGAACGATGCTGAGTTACCATTGAATCACTCTCACACTTTGAGAATGCACTCACTTAGAATGGAGAGTAGTCTCGCACATTGAATAAGGACTTTAGCTGAGTCCAAATCTGACGCTCTGTGTCACAGAAATATCAAACTCATTTCAGCACAGTGACAAAGTGAAAAAGCACTCTCTGTTTCAGAGCAGGCACAAGCAACGATTTAGCAGTGCTACTGTGTACGAACCAGTGACACACTGGTTCACTCCCTTCACAATCACTATGTTAGCCAAGTAACGTGATGTCACATTTTTCTCGTTCAATGTCATACGTCATATACATTGTTTCGTAACTCACCTACGATGTCTCGAAAAACACACAGAATGTTCCAATACTAAAGCGCTACTTCCCAACACTCAACAATAATGTCACACAGAATTATCAGCCTCAGTGCTTTGTGGCACAGTGAGTCAGAAGACTACCACTAACAATTCACTCATAATGTGATTTCCATCACTCACGCTAATAGTCTTAGGATGGCACAGTGAATTGACGTTTGGATCCTGTGTTGCATGAAATCAGATAGTGTTCTTGTTCTGCAAATGTTGTAATTGTACTCAAGAACAGAACGAAAGCACTGTCACCCACTCTCTATCTGCCGTCTCGAACATTTTCACAGTATCCTCAATCATGCTTATGGTACACTCGCAAGTGCCATAGAAGTGACTCATAGAAACACAACATTCAAAAATACTATCTCAGGACTCTAGGGTAGTGTCATTTTCTCCCTCTCATGTTAGTTGTAGGAAGAGTGTGGGTTGAGGAAGTCATGTTCGTTTTAGCGTTTGTTTTTGTGCTAGTGTTTCTGTTAGTGTTAGGATTGGAATAGTATTGCAACTCGGTTTCGGTTTCAGTTTTGCGTTAAGGTCAGGATAGTGATAGGGTTAGGGTTAGGGTTAGCGTTAGGGTTGGCTTAGGTTTAGGGTTAGGGTTGGCAGCAATGTAGTTTTACTTTCTCTTACTCTGTCACAGAACGATGCTGAGTTACCATTGCATCACTCTCACACTTTGAGAATGCACTCACTTAGAATGGAGAGTAGTCTCGCACATTGAATAAGGACTTTAGCTGAGTCCAAATCTGACGCTCTGTGTCACAGAAATATCAAACTCATTTCAGCACAGTGACAAAGTGAAAAAGCACTCTCTGTTTCAGAGCAGGCACACGCAACGATTTAGCAGTGCTACTGTGTACGAACCAGTGACACACTGGTTCACTCCCTTCACAATCACTATGTTAGCCAAGTAACGTGATGTCACATTTTTCTCGTTCAATGTCATACGTCATATACATTGTTTCGTAACTCACCTACGATGTCTCGAAAAACACACAGAATGTTCCAATACTAAAGCGCTACTTCCCAACACTCAACAATAATGTCACACAGAATTATCAGCCTCAGTGCTTTGTGGCACAGTGAGTCAGAAGACTACCACTAACAATTCACTCATAATGTGATTTCCATCACTCACGCTAATAGTCTTAGGATGGCACAGTGAATTGACGTTTGGATCCTGTGTTGCATGAAATCAGATAGTGTTCTTGTTCTGGAAATGTTGTAATTGTACTCAAGAACAGAACGAAAGCACTGTCACCCACTCTCTATCTGCCGTCTCGAACATTTTCACAGTATCCTCAATCATGCTTATGGTACACTCGCAAGTGCCATAGAAGTGACTCATAGAAACACAACATTCAAAAATACTATCTCAGGACTCTAGGGTAGTGTCATTTTCTCCCTCTCATGTTAGTTGTAGGAAGAGTGTGGGTTGAGGAAGTCATGTTCCTTTTAGCGTTTGTTTTTGTGCTAGTGTTTCTGTTAGTGTTAGGATTGGAATAGTATTGCAACTCGGTTTCGGTTTCAGTTTTGCGTTAAGGTCAGGATAGTGATAGGGTTAGGGTTAGGGTTAGCGTTAGGGTTGGCTTAGGTTTAGGGTTAGGGTTGGCAGCAATGTAGTTTTACTTTCTCTTACTCTGTCACAGAACGATGCTGAGTTACCATTGCAGCACTCTCACACTTTGAGAATGCACTCACTTAGAATGGAGAGTAGTCTCGCACATTGAATAAGGACTTTAGCTGAGTCCAAATCTGACGCTCTGTGTCACAGAAATATCAAACTCGTTTCAGCACAGTGACAAAGTGAAAAAGCACTCTCTGTTTCAGAGCAGACACAAGCAACGATTTAGCAGTGCTACCGTGTACGAACCAGTGACACACTGGTTCACTCCCTTCACAATCACCATGTTAGCCAAGTAACGTGATGTCACATTTTTTCTCGTTCAATGTCATACTTCATGTACATTGTTTCCTAACTCACCTACGATGTGTCCAAAAACACACAGAATGTTCCAATACTAAAGCGCTACTTCCCAACACTCAACAATAATGTCACACAGAATTATCAGCCTCAGTGCTTTGTGGCCCAGTGAGTTAGAAGACTACCACTAACAATTCACTCATAATGTGATTTCCATCACTCACGCTAATAGTCTTAGGATGGCACAGTGAATTGACGTTTGGATCCTGTGTTGCATGAAATCACATAGTGTTCTTGTTCTGGAAATGTTGTAATTGTACTCAAGAACAGAACGAAAGCACTGTCACCAACTCTCTATCTGCCGTCTCGAACATTTTCACGGTATCCTCAATCATGCTTATGGTACACTCGCATGTGCCATAGAAGTGACTCATAGAAACACAACATTCACAAATACTATCTCAGGAATCTAGGGTAGTGTCATTTTCTCCCTCTCATGTTAGGTGTGGGAAGAGTGTGGGTTGAGGAAGTAATGTTCCTTTTAGCGTTTGTTTTTGTGCTAGTGTTTCTGTTAGTGTTAGGATTGTAATAGTATTGCAACTCGGTTTCGGTTTCAGTTTTGCGTTAAGGTCAGGATAGTGATAGGGTTAGGGTTAGGGTTAGGGTTAGGGTTAGCGTTAGGGTTGGCTTAGGTTTAGGGTTAGGGTTGGCAGCAATGTAGTTTTACTTTCTCTTACTCTGTCACAGAACGATGCTGAGTTACCATTGAATCACTCTCACACTTTGAGAATGCACTCACTTAGAATGGAGAGTAGTCTCGCACATTGAATAAGGACTTTAGCTGAGTCCAAATCTGACGCTCTGTGTCACAGAAATATCAAACTCGTTTCAGCACAGTGACAAAGTGAAAAAGCACTCTCTGTTTCAGAGCAGACACAGACAACGATTTAGCAGTGCTACAGTATACGAACCACTGACACACTGGTTCACTCCCTTCACAATCACTATGTTAGCCAAGTAAGGTGATGTCACATTTTTCTCGTTCAATGTCACATTTCATCTACATTGTTTCCTAACTCACCTACAATGTGTCCAAAAACACACAGAATGTTCCAATACTAAAGCGCTACTTCCCAACACTCAACAATAATGTCACACAGAATTATCAGCCTCAGTGCTTTGTGGCACAGTGAGTCAGAAGACTACCACTAACAATTCACTCATAATGTGATTTCCATCACTCACGCTAATAGTCTTAGGATGGCACAGTGAATTGACGTTTGGATCCTGTGTTGCATGAAATCACATAGTGTTCTTGTTCTGGAAATGTTGTAATTGTACTCAAGAACAGAACGAAAGCACTGTCACCAACTCTCTATCTGCCGTCTCGAACATTTTCACGGTATCCTCAATCATGCTTATGGTACACTCGCATGTGCCATAGAAGTGACTCATAGAAACACAACATTCACAAATACTATCTCAGGAATCTAGGGTAGTGTCATTTTCTCCCTCTCATGTTAGGTGTGGGAAGAGTGTGGGTTGAGGAAGTAATGTTCCTTTTAGCGTTTGTTTTTGTGCTAGTGTTTCTGTTAGTGTTAGGATTGTAATAGTATTGCAACTCGGTTTCGGTTTCAGTTTTGCGTTAAGGTCAGGATAGTGATAGGGTTAGGGTTAGGGTTAGGGTTAGGGTTAGCGTTAGGGTTGGCTTAGGTTTAGGGTTAGGGTTGGCAGCAATGTAGTTTTACTTTCTCTTACTCTGTCACAGAACGATGCTGAGTTACCATTGAATCACTCTCACACTTTGAGAATGCACTCACTTAGAATGGAGAGTAGTCTCGCACATTGAATAAGGACTTTAGCTGAGTCCAAATCTGACGCTCTGTGTCACAGAAATATCAAACTCATTTCAGCACAGTGACAAAGTGAAAAAGCACTCTCTGTTTCAGAGCAGGCACACGCAACGATTTAGCAGTGCTACTGTGTACGAACCAGTGACACACTGGTTCACTCCCTTCACAATCACTATGTTAGCCAAGTAACGTGATGTCACATTTTTCTCGTTCAATGTCATACGTCATATACATTGTTTCGTAACTCACCTACGATGTCTCGAAAAACACACAGAATGTTCCAATACTAAAGCGCTACTTCCCAACACTCAACAATAATGTCACACAGAATTATCAGCCTCAGTGCTTTGTGGCACAGTGAGTCAGAAGACTACCACTAACAATTCACTCATAATGTGATTTCCATCACTCACGCTAATAGTCTTAGGATGGCACAGTGAATTGACGTTTGGATCCTGTGTTGCATGAAATCAGATAGTGTTCTTGTTCTGCAAATGTTGTAATTGTACTCAAGAACAGAACGAAAGCACTGTCACCCACTCTCTATCTGCCGTCTCGAACATTTTCACAGTATCCTCAATCATGCTTATGGTACACTCGCATGTGCCATAGAAGTGACTCATAGAAACACAACATTCAAAAATACTATCTCAGGAATCTAGGGTAGTGTCATTTTCTCCCTCTCATGTTAGTTGTAGGAAGAGTGTGGGTTGAGGAAGTCATGTTCCTTTTAGCGTTTGTTTTTGTGCTAGTGTTTCTGTTAGTGTTAGGATTGGAATAGTATTGCAACTCGGTTTCGGTTTCAGTTTTGCGTTAAGGTCAGGATAGTGATAGGGTTAGGGTTAGGGTTAGCGTTAGGGTTGGCTTAGGTTTAGGGTTAGGGTTGGCAGCAATGTAGTTTTACTTTCTCTTACTCTGTCACAGAACGATGCTGAGTTACCATTGAATCACTCTCACACTTTGAGAATGCACTCACTTAGAATGGAGAGTAGTCTCGCACATTGAATAAGGACTTTAGCTGAGTCCAAATCTGACGCTCTGTGTGCAAGAAATAATGAAACTCATTTCGGCACAGTGACAAAGTGAAAAGCACTCTCTGTTTCAGAGCAGGCTGCATAGCACGACCCAGCAGTGCTACTGTGCTCTGCGAACCAGTGACACACTGGTTCACTCCTTCACAATCACTATGTTAGCCAAGTATTGATGTCACATTTTTCTCATTCAGTAACTCATACGTCGCATACATTGTTTCGTAACTCACCTACGATGTCTCGAAAAACACACCAGAATGTTCCAATACTAAAGCGCTACTTCCCAACACTCAACAATAATGTCACACAGAATTATCAGCCTCATGCTTTGTGGCACAGTGAGTCAGAAGACTACCACTAAAATTCACTCATAATGTGATTTCCATCACTCACGCTAATAGTCTTAGGATGGCACGGTGAATTGACGTTTGGATCCTGTGTTGCATGAAATCAGATGGTGTTCTTGTTCTGGAAATGTTGTAATTGTACTCAAGAACAGAACGAAAGCACTGTCACCCCACTCTCTATCTGCAATCTCGAACATTTTCACAGTATCCTCAATCATGCTTATGGTACACTCGCAGTGCCATAGAAGTGACTCATAGAAACACAACATTCAAAATACTATCTCAGGACTCTAGGGTAGTGTCATTTTCTCCTCTCATGTTAGTTGTAGGAAGAGTGTGGGTTGAGGAGTCATGTTAGTTTGTGTTTGTTTTTGTGCTAGTGTTTCTGTTAGTGTTAGGATTGGAATAGTATTTGCAACTCATTTGGTTTCCAGTTTTGCATTAAGGTCAGGATAGTGATAGGGTTAGGGTTAGGGTTAGCGTTAGGGTTGGAAAGGTTTAGGGTTAGGGTTGGCAGCAATGTAGTTTTTACTTTCTCTTACTCTGTCCTGGGGCGATGGTGAGTTACCATTTCTGGCGCTCTAACACTTTTGAGAATGCCTCACTTAGAATGGAGAAGTAGTCTCGCACATTGAATAAGGACTTTAGCTGAGTCCAAATCCAGCGCTCTGTGTCACAGAAATATCAAACTCGTTTCAGCACAGTGACAAAGTGGGTTTGCTTACTCTCCTGTTTCAGAGCAGACACAAACAACGATTTAGCAGTGCTTACCGTGTACGAACCAGTGACACACTGGTTCACTCCTTCACAATCACCATATTGCTAAGTAACGTGATGTCACATTTTTCTCGTTCAATGTCATACTTCATGTACATTGTTTCCTAACCTCACCGATGTGTCCAAAAACACACAGAATGTTCCAATACTAAAGCGCTACTTCCCAACACTCAACAATAATGTCACACAGAATTATCAGCCTCAGTGCTTTGTGGCACAGTGAGTCAGAAGACTACCACTAACAATTCACTCATAATGTGATTTCCATCACTCACGCTAATAGTCTTAGGATGGCACAGTGAATTGACGTTTGGATCCTGTGTTGCATGAAATCACATAGTGTTCTTGTTCTGGAAATGTTGTAATTGTACTCAAGAACAGAACGAAAGCACTGTCACCAACTCTCTATCTGCCGTCTCGAACATTTTCACGGTATCCTCAATCATGCTTATGGTACACTCGCATGTGCCATAGAAGTGACTCATAGAAACACAACATTCACAAATACTATCTCAGGAATCTAGGGTAGTGTCATTTTCTCCCTCTCATGTTAGGTGTAGGAAGAGTGTGGGTTGAGGAAGTAATGTTCCTTTTAGCGTTTGTTTTTGTGCTAGTGTTTCTGTTAGTGTTAGGATTGGAATAGTATTGCAACTCGGTTTCGGTTTCAGTTTTGCGTTAAGGTCAGGATAGTGATAGGGTTAGGGTTAGGGTTAGGGTTAGGGTTAGCGTTAGGGTTGGCTTAGGTTTAGGGTTAGGGTTGGCAGCAATGTAGTTTTACTTTCTCTTACTCTGTCACAGAACAATGCTGAGTTACCATTGCAGCACTCTCACACTTTGAGAATGCACTCAGTTAGAATGGAGAGTAGTCTCGCACATTGAATAAGGACTTTAGCTGAGTCCAAATCTGACGCTCTGTGTCACAGAAATATCAAACTCGTTTCAGCACAGTGACAAAGTGAAAAAGCACTCTCTGTTTCAGAGCAGACACAAGCAACGATTTAGCAGTGCTACCGTGTACGAACCAGTGACACACTGGTTCACTCCTTCACAATCACTATGTTAGCCAAGTAACGTGATGTCACATTTTTCTCGTTCAATGTCATACGTCATATACATTGTTTCCTAACTCACCTACGATGTGTCCAAAAACACACAGAATGTTCCAATACTAAAGCGCTACTTCCCAACACTCAACAATAATGTCACACAGAATTATCAGCCTCAGTGCTTTGTGGCACAGTGAGTCAGAAGACTACCACTAACAATTCACTCATAATGTGATTTCCATCACTCACGCTAATAGTCTTAGGATGGCACAGTGAATTGACATTTGGATCCTGTGTTGCATGAAATCAGATAGTGTTCTTGTTCTGCAAATGTTGTAATTGTACTCAAGAACAGAACGAAAGCACTGTCACCCACTCTCTATCTGCCGTCTCGAACATTTTCACAGTATCCTCAATCATGCTTATGGTACACTCGCAAGTGCCATAGAAGTGACTCATAGAAACACAACATTCAAAAATACTATCTCAGGACTCTAGGGTAGTGTCATTTTCTCCCTCTCATGTTAGGTGTAGGAAGAGTGTGGGTTGAGGAAGTCATGTTCCTTTTAGCGTTTGTTTTTGTGCTAGTGTTTCTGTTAGTGTTAGGATTGGAATAGTATTGCAACTCGGTTTCGGTTTCAGTTTTGCGTTAAGGTCAGGATAGTGATAGGGTTAGGGTTAGGGTTAGCGTTAGGGTTGGCTTAGGTTTAGGGTTAGGGTTGGCAGCAATGTAGTTTTACTTTCTCTTACTCTGTCACAGAACGATGCTGAGTTACCATTGCATCACTCTCACACTTTGAGAATGCACTCACTTAGAATGGAGAGTAGTCTCGCACATTGAATAAGGACTTTAGCTGAGTCCAAATCTGACGCTCTGTGTCACAGAAATATCAAACTCGTTTCAGCACAGTGACAAAGTGAAAAAGCACTCTCTGTTTCAGAGCAGGCACACGCAACGATTTAGCAGTGCTCTGTGTACGAACCAGTGACACACTGGTTCACTCCCTTCACAATCACTATGTTAGCCAAGTAACGTGATGTCACATTTTTCTCGTTCAATGTCATACGTCATATACATTGTTTCGTAACTCACTTACGATGTCTCGAAAAACACACAGAATGTACCAATACTAAAGCGCTACTTCCCAACACTCAACAATAATGTCACACAGAATTATCAGCCTCAGTGCTTTGTGGCACAGTGAGTCAGAAGACTACCACTAACAATTCACTCATAATGTGATTTCCATCACTCACGCTAATACTCAGGATGGCACAGTGAATTGAGGTTTGGATCCTGTGTTGCATGAAATCACATAGTGTTCTTGTTCTGGAAATGTTGTAATTGTACTCAAGAACAGAACGAAAGCACTGTCACCAACTCTCTATCTGCCGTCTCGAACATTTTCACGGTATCCTCAATCATGCTTATGGTACACTCGCATGTGCCATAGAAGTGACTCATAGAAACACAACATTCTCAAATACTGTCTCAGGAATCTAGGGTAGTGTCATTTTCTCCTCTCATGTTAGGTGTAGGAAGAGTGTGGGTTGAGGAAGTAATGTTCCTTTTAGCGTTTGTTTTTGTGCTAGTGTTTCTGTTAGTGTTAGGATTGTAATAGTATTGCAACTCGGTTTCGGTTTCAGTTTTGCGTTAAGGTCAGGATAGTGATAGGGTTAAGGTTAGGGTTAGGGTTAGGGTTAGCGTTAGGGTTGGCTTAGGTTTAGGGTTAGGGTTGGCAGCAATGTAGTTTTACTTTCTCTTACTCTGTCACAGAACGATGCTGAGTTACCATTGCATCACTCTCACACTTTGAGAATGCACTCACTTAGAATGGAGAGTAGTCTCGCACATTGAATAAGGACTTTAGCTGAGTCCAAATCTGACGCTCTGTGTCACAGAAATATCAAACTCATTTCAGCACAGTGACAAAGTGAAAAAGCACTCTCTGTTTCAGAGCAGGCACACGCAACGATTTAGCAGTGCTACCGTGTACGAACCAGTGACACACTGGTTCACTCCCTTCACAATCACTATGTTAGCCAAGTAACGTGATGTCACATTTTTCTCGTTCAATGTCATACGTCATATACATTGTTTCGTAACTCACCTACGATGTCTCGAAAAACACACAGAATGTTCCAATACTAAAGCGCTACTTCCCAACACTCAACAATAATGTCACACAGAATTATCAGCCTCAGTGCTTTGTGGCACAGTGAGTCAGAAGACTACCACTAACAATTCACTCATAATGTGATTTCCATCACTCACGCTAATAGTCTTAGGATGGCACAGTGAATTGACGTTTGGATCCTGTGTTGCATGAAATCAGATAGTGTTCTTGTTCTGCAAATGTTGTAATTGTACTCAAGAACAGAACGAAAGCACTGTCACCCACTCTCTATCTGCCGTCTCGAACATTTTCACAGTATCCTCAATCATGCTTATGGTACACTCGCAAGTGCCATAGAAGTGACTCATAGAAACACAACATTCAAAAATACTATCTCAGGACTCTAGGGTAGTGTCATTTTCTCCCTCTCATGTTAGTTGTAGGAAGAGTGTGGGTTGAGGAAGTCATGTTCGTTTTAGCGTTTGTTTTTGTGCTAGTGTTTCTGTTAGTGTTAGGATTGGAATAGTATTGCAACTCGGTTTCGGTTTCAGTTTTGCGTTAAGGTCAGGATAGTGATAGGGTTAGGGTTAGGGTTAGCGTTAGGGTTGGCTTAGGTTTAGGGTTAGGGTTGGCAGCAATGTAGTTTTACTTTCTCTTACTCTGTCACAGAACGATGCTGAGTTACCATTGCAGCACTCTCACACTTTGAGAATGCACTCACTTAGAATGGAGAGTAGTCTCGCACATTGAATAAGGACTTTAGCTGAGTCCAAATCTGACGCTCTGTGTCACAGAAATATCAAACTCGTTTCAGCACAGTGACAAAGTGAAAAAGCACTCTCTGTTTCAGAGCAGACACAAGCAACGATTTAGCAGTGCTACCGTGTACGAACCAGTGACACACTGGTTCACTCCCTTCACAATCACCATGTTAGCCAAGTAACGTGATGTCACATTTTTCTCGTTCAATGTCATACTTCATGTACATTGTTTCCTAACTCACCTACGATGTGTCCAAAAACACACAGAATGTTCCAATACTAAAGCGCTACTTCCCAACACTCAACAATAATGTCACACAGAATTATCAGCCTCAGAGCTTTGTGGCACAGTGAGTTAGAAGACTACCACTAACAATTCACTCATAATGTGATTTCCATCACTCACGCTAATAGTCTTAGGATGGCACAGTGAATTGACGTTTGGATCCTGTGTTGCATGAAATCACATAGTGTTCTTGTTCTGGAAATGTTGTAATTGTACTCAAGAACAGAACGAAAGCACTGTCACCAACTCTCTATCTGCCGTCTCGAACATTTTCACGGTATCCTCAATCATGCTTATGGTACACTCGCATGTGCCATAGAAGTGACTCATAGAAACACAACATTCACAAATACTATCTCAGGAATCTAGGGTAGTGTCATTTTCTCCCTCTCATGTTAGGTGTAGGAAGAGTGTGGGTTGAGGAAGTAATGTTCCTTTTAGCGTTTGTTTTTGTGCTAGTGTTTCTGTTAGTGTTAGGATTAGAATAGTATTGCAACTCGGTTTCGGTTTCAGTTTTGCGTTAAGGTCAGGATAGTGATAGGGTTAGGGTTAGGGTTAGGGTTAGGGTTAGCGTTAGGGTTGGCTTAGGTTTAGGGTTAGGGTTGGCAGCAATGTAGTTTTACTTTCTCTTACTCTGTCACAGAACAATGCTGAGTTACCATTGCAGCACTCTCACACTTTGAGAATGCACTCAGTTAGAATGGAGAGTAGTCTCGCACATTGAATAAGGACTTTAGCTGAGTCCAAATCTGACGCTCTGTGTCACAGAAATATCAAACTCGTTTCAGCACAGTGACAAAGTGAAAAAGCACTCTCTGTTTCAGAGCAGACACAAGCAACGATTTAGCAGTGCTACCGTGTACGAACCAGTGACACACTGGTTCACTCCCTTCACAATCACTATGTTAGCCAAGTAACGTGATGTCACATTTTTCTCGTTCAATGTCATACGTCATATACATTGTTTCGTAACTCACCTACGATGTCTCGAAAAACACACAGAATGTTCCAATACTAAAGCGCTACTTCCCAACACTCAACAATAATGTCACACAGAATTATCAGCCTCAGTGCTTTGTGGCACAGTGAGTCAGAAGACTACCACTAACAATTCACTCATAATGTGATTTCCATCACTCACGCTAATAGTCTTAGGATGGCACAGTGAATTGACATTTGGATCCTGTGTTGCATGAAATCAGATAGTGTTCTTGTTCTGCAAATGTTGTAATTGTACTCAAGAACAGAACGAAAGCACTGTCACCCACTCTCTATCTGCCGTCTCGAACATTTTCACAGTATCCTCAATCATGCTTATGGTACACTCGCAAGTGCCATAGAAGTGACTCATAGAAACACAACATTCAAAAATACTATCTCAGGACTCTAGGGTAGTGTCATTTTCTCCCTCTCATGTTAGGTGTAGGAAGAGTGTGGGTTGAGGAAGTAATGTTCCTTTTAGCGTTTGTTTTTGTGCTAGTGTTTCTGTTAGTGTTAGGATTGGAATAGTATTGCAACTCGGTTTCGGTTTCAGTTTTGCGTTAAGGTCAGGATAGTGATAGGGTTAGGGTTAGGGTTAGCGTTAGGGTTGGCTTAGGTTTAGGGTTAGGGTTGGCAGCAATGTAGTTTTACTTTCTCTTACTCTGTCACAGAACGATGCTGAGTTACCATTGCATCACTCTCACACTTTGAGAATGCACTCACTTAGAATGGAGAGTAGTCTCGCACATTGAATAAGGACTTTAGCTGAGTCCAAATCTGACGCTCTGTGTCACAGAAATATCAAACTCGTTTCAGCACAGTGACAAAGTGAAAAAGCACTCTCTGTTTCAGAGCAGGCACACGCAACGATTTAGCAGTGCTACTGTGTACGAACCAGTGACACACTGGTTCACTCCCTTCACAATCACTATGTTAGCCAAGTAACGTGATGTCACATTTTTCTCGTTCAATGTCATACGTCATATACATTGTTTCGTAACTCACCTACGATGTCTCCAAAAACACACAGAATGTTCCAATACTAAAGCGCTACTTCCCAACACTCAACAATAATGTCACACAGAATTATCAGCCTCAGTGCTTTGTGGCACAGTGAGTCAGAAGACTACCACTAACAATTCACTCATAATGTGATTTCCATCACTCACGCTAATAGTCTCAGGATGGCACAGTGAATTGAGGTTTGGATCCTGTGTTGCATGAAATCACATAGTGTTCTTGTTCTGGAAATGTTGTAATTGTACTCAAGAACAGAACGAAAGCACTGTCACCAACTCTCTATCTGCCGTCTCGAACATTTTCACGGTATCCTCAATCATGCTTATGGTACACTCGCATGTGCCATAGAAGTGACTCATAGAAACACAACATTCTCAAATACTATCTCAGGAATCTAGGGTAGTGTCATTTTCTCCCTCTCATGTTAGGTGTAGGAAGAGTGTGGGTTGAGGAAGTAATGTTCCTTTTAGCGTTTGTTTTTGTGCTAGTGTTTCTGTTAGTGTTAGGATTGTAATAGTATTGCAACTCGGTTTCGGTTTCAGTTTTGCGTTAAGGTCAGGATAGTGATAGGGTTAGGGTTAGGGTTAGGGTTAGGGTTAGCGTTAGGGTTGGCTTAGGTTTAGGGTTAGGGTTGGCAGCAATGTAGTTTTACTTTCTCTTACTCTGTCACAGAACAATGCTGAGTTACCATTGCATCACTCTCACACTTTGAGAATGCACTCACTTAGAATGGAGAGTAGTCTCGCACATTGAATAAGGACTTTAGCTGAGTCCAAATCTGACGCTCTGTGTCACAGAAATATCAAACTCGTTTCAGCACAGTGACAAAGTGAAAAAGCACTCTCTGTTTCAGAGCAGACACAACAACGATTTAGCAGTGCTACAGTATACGAACCAGTGACACACTGGTTCACTCCCTTCACAATCACTATGTTAGCCAAGTAACGTGATGTCACATTTTTCTCGTTCAATGTCATATTTCATCTACATTGTTTCCTAACTCACCTACGATGTGTCCAAAAACACACAGAATGTTCCAATACTAAAGCGCTACTTCCCAACACTCAACAATAATGTCACACAGAATTATCAGCCTCAGTGCTTTGTGGCACAGTGAGTCAGAAGACTACCACTAACAATTCACTCATAATGTGATTTCCATCACTCACGCTAATAGTCTTAGGATGGCACAGTGAATTGACGTTTGGATCCTGTGTTGCATGAAATCACATAGTGTTCTTGTTCTGGAAATGTTGTAATTGTACTCAAGAACAGAACGAAAGCACTGTCACCAACTCTCTATCTGCCGTCTCGAACATTTTCACGGTATCCTCAATCATGCTTATGGTACACTCGCATGTGCCATAGAAGTGACTCATAGAAACACAACATTCAAAAATACTATCTCAGGAATCTAGGGTAGTGTCATTTTCTCCCTCTCATGTTAGGTGTAGGAAGAGTGTGGGTTGAGGAAGTAATGTTCCTTTTAGCGTTTGTTTTTGTGCTAGTGTTTCTGTTAGTGTTAGGATTGGAATAGTATTGCAACTCGGTTTCGGTTTCAGTTTTGCGTTAAGGTCAGGATAGTGATAGGGTTAAGGTTAGGGTTAGGGTTAGGGTTAGCGTTAGGGTTGGCTTAGGTTTAGGGTTAGGGTTGGCAGCAATGTAGTTTTACTTTCTCTTACTCTGTCACAGAACGATGCTGAGTTACCATTGCATCACTCTCACACTTTGAGAATGCACTCACTTAGAATGGAGAGTAGTCTCGCACATTGAATAAGGACTTTAGCTGAGTCCAAATCTGACGCTCTGTGTCACAGAAATATCAAACTCGTTTCAGCACAGTGACAAAGTGAAAAAGCACTCTCTGTTTCAGAGCAGGCACACGCAACGATTTAGCAGTGCTACTGTGTACGAACCAGTGACACACTGGTTCACTCCCTTCACAATCACTATGTTAGCCAAGTAACGTGATGTCACATTTTTCTCGTTCAATGTCATACGTCATATACATTGTTTCGTAACTCACCTACGATGTCTCCAAAAACACACAGAATGTTCCAATACTAAAGCGCTACTTCCCAACACTCAACAATAATGTCACACAGAATTATCAGCCTCAGTGCTTTGTGGCACAGTGAGTCAGAAGACTACCACTAACAATTCACTCATAATGTGATTTCCATCACTCACGCTAATAGTCTTAGGATGGCACAGTGAATTGACGTTTGGATCCTGTGTTGCATGAAATCACATAGTGTTCTTGTTCTGCAAATGTTGTAATTGTACTCAAGAACAGAACGAAAGCACTGTCACCCACTCTCTATCTGCCGTCTCGAACATTTTCACAGTATCCTCAATCATGCTTATGGTACACTCGCATGTGCCATAGAAGTGACTCATAGAAACACAACATTCAAAAATACTATCTCAGGAATCTAGGGTAGTGTCATTTTCTCCCTCTCATGTTAGGTGTAGGAAGAGTGTGGGTTGAGGAAGTCATGTTCCTTTTAGCGTTTGTTTTTGTGCTAGTGTTTCTGTTAGTGTTAGGATTGGAATAGTATTGCAACTCGGTTTCGGTTTCAGTTTTGCGTTAAGGTCAGGATAGTGATAGGGTTAGGGTTAGGGTTAGCGTTAGGGTTGGCTTAGGTTTAGGGTTAGGGTTGGCAGCAATGTAGTTTTACTTTCTCTTACTCTGTCACAGAACGATGCTGAGTTACCATTGCATCACTCTCACACTTTGAGAATGCACTCACTTAGAATGGAGAGTAGTCTCGCACATTGAATAAGGACTTTAGCTGAGTCCAAATCTGACGCTCTGTGTCACAGAAATATCAAACTCATTTCAGCACAGTGACAAAGTGAAAAAGCACTCTCTGTTTCAGAGCAGGCACACGCAACGATTTAGCAGTGCTACTGTGTACGAACCAGTGACACACTGGTTCACTCCCTTCACAATCACTATGTTAGCCAAGTAACGTGATGTCACATTTTTCTCGTTCAATGTCATACGTCATATACATTGTTTCGTAACTCACCTACGATGTCTCGAAAAACACACAGAATGTTCCAATACTAAAGCGCTACTTCCCAACACTCAACAATAATGTCACACAGAATTATCAGCCTCAGTGCTTTGTGGCACAGTGAGTCAGAAGACTACCACTAACAATTCACTCATAATGTGATTTCCATCACTCACGCTAATAGTCTTAGGATGGCACAGTGAATTGACGTTTGGATCCTGTGTTGCATGAAATCAGATAGTGTTCTTGTTCTGCAAATGTTGTAATTGTACTCAAGAACAGAACGAAAGCACTGTCACCCACTCTCTATCTGCCGTCTCGAACATTTTCACAGTATCCTCAATCATGCTTATGGTACACTCGCAAGTGCCATAGAAGTGACTCATAGAAACACAACATTCAAAAATACTATCTCAGGACTCTAGGGTAGTGTCATTTTCTCCCTCTCATGTTAGGTGTAGGAAGAGTGTGGGTTGAGGAAGTCATGTTCGTTTTAGCGTTTGTTTTTGTGCTAGTGTTTCTGTTAGTGTTAGGATTGGAATAGTATTGCAACTCGGTTTCGGTTTCAGTTTTGCGTTAAGGTCAGGATAGTGATAGGGTTAGGGTTAGGGTTAGCGTTAGGGTTGGCTTAGGTTTAGGGTTAGGGTTGGCAGCAATGTAGTTTTACTTTCTCTTACTCTGTCACAGAACGATGCTGAGTTACCATTGCAGCACTCTCACACTTTGAGAATGCACTCACTTAGAATGGAGAGTAGTCTCGCACATTGAATAAGGACTTTAGCTGAGTCCAAATCTGACGCTCTGTGTCACAGAAATATCAAACTCGTTTCAGCACAGTGACAAAGTGAAAAAGCACTCTCTGTTTCAGAGCAGACACAAGCAACGATTTAGCAGTGCTACTGTGTACGAACCAGTGACACACTGGTTCACTCCCTTCACAATCACTATGTTAGCCAAGTAACGTGATGTCACATTTTTCTCGTTCAATGTCATACTTCATGTACATTGTTTCCTAACTCACCTACGATGTGTCCAAAAACACACAGAATGTTCCAATACTAAAGCGCTACTTCCCAACACTCAACAATAATGTCACACAGAATTATCAGCCTCAGTGCTTTGTGGCACAGTGAGTCAGAAGACTACCACTAACAATTCACTCATAATGTGATTTCCATCACTCACGCTAATAGTCTTAGGATGGCACAGTGAATTGACGTTTGGATCCTGTGTTGCATGAAATCACATAGTGTTCTTGTTCTGGAAATGTTGTAATTGTACTCAAGAACAGAACGAAAGCACTGTCACCAACTCTCTATCTGCCGTCTCGAACATTTTCACGGTATCCTCAATCATGCTTATGGTACACTCGCATGTGCCATAGAAGTGACTCATAGAAACACAACATTCACAAATACTATCTCAGGAATCTAGGGTAGTGTCATTTTCTCCCTCTCATGTTAGGTGTAGGAAGAGTGTGGGTTGAGGAAGTAATGTTCCTTTTAGCGTTTGTTTTTGTGCTAGTGTTTCTGTTAGTGTTAGGATTGGAATAGTATTGCAACTCGGTTTCGGTTTCAGTTTTGCGTTAAGGTCAGGATAGTGATAGGGTTAGGGTTAGGGTTAGGGTTAGGGTTAGCGTTAGGGTTGGCTTAGGTTTAGGGTTAGGGTTGGCAGCAATGTAGTTTTACTTTCTCTTACTCTGTCACAGAACGATGCTGAGTTACCATTGCAGCACTCTCACACTTTGAGAATGCACTCACTTAGAATGGAGAGTAGTCTCGCACATTGAATAAGGACTTTAGCTGAGTCCAAATCTGACGCTCTGTGTCACAGAAATATCAAACTCGTTTCAGCACAGTGACAAAGTGAAAAAGCACTCTCTGTTTCAGAGCAGACACAAGCAACGATTTAGCAGTGCTACTGTGTACGAACCAGTGACACACTGGTTCACTCCCTTCACAATCACTATGTTAGCCAAGTAACGTGATGTCACATTTTTCTCGTTCAATGTCATACTTCATATACATTGTTTCCTAACTCACCTACGATGTCTCCAAAAACACACAGAATGTTCCAATACTAAAGCGCTACTTCCCAACACTCAACAATAATGTCACACAGAATTATCAGCCTCAGTGCTTTGTGGCACAGTGAGTCAGAAGACTACCACTAACAATTCACTCATAATGTGATTTCCATCACTCACGCTAATAGTCTTAGGATGGCACAGTGAATTGACGTTTGGATCCTGTGTTGCATGAAATCAGATAGTGTTCTTGTTCTGCAAATGTTGTAATTGTACTCAAGAACAGAACGAAAGCACTGTCACCCACTCTCTATCTGCCGTCTCGAACATTTTCACAGTATCCTCAATCATGCTTATGGTACACTCGCAAGTGCCATAGAAGTGACTCATAGAAACACAACATTCAAAAATACTATCTCAGGACTCTAGGGTAGTGTCATTTTCTCCCTCTCATGTTAGGTGTAGGAAGAGTGTGGGTTGAGGAAGTCATGTTCGTTTTAGCGTTTGTTTTTGTGCTAGTGTTTCTGTTAGTGTTAGGATTGGAATAGTATTGCAACTCGGTTTCGGTTTCAGTTTTGCGTTAAGGTCAGGATAGTGATAGGGTTAGGGTTAGGGTTAGCGTTAGGGTTGGCTTAGGTTTAGGGTTAGGGTTGGCAGCAATGTAGTTTTACTTTCTCTTACTCTGTCACAGAACGATGCTGAGTTACCATTGCATCACTCTCACACTTTGAGAATGCACTCACTTAGAATGGAGAGTAGTCTCGCACATTGAATAAGGACTTTAGCTGAGTCCAAATCTGACGCTCTGTGTCACAGAAATATCAAACTCGTTTCAGCACAGTGACAAAGTGAAAAAGCACTCTCTGTTTCAGAGCAGGCACACGCAACGATTTAGCAGTGCTACTGTGTACGAACCAGTGACACACTGGTTCACTCCCTTCACAATCACTATGTTAGCCAAGTAACGTGATGTCACATTTTTCTCGTTCAATGTCATACGTCATATACATTGTTTCGTAACTCACCTACGATGTCTCGAAAAACACACAGAATGTTCCAATACTAAAGCGCTACTTCCCAACACTCAACAATAATGTCACACAGAATTATCAGCCTCAGTGCTTTGTGGCACAGTGAGTCAGAAGACTACCACTAACAATTCACTCATAATGTGATTTCCATCACTCACGCTAATAGTCTCAGGATGGCACAGTGAATTGACGTTTGGATCCTGTGTTGCATGAAATCACATAGTGTTCTTGTTCTGGAAATGTTGTAATTGTACTCAAGAACAGAACGAAAGCACTGTCACCAACTCTCTATCTGCCGTCTCGAACATTTTCACGGTATCCTCAATCATGCTTATGGTACACTCGCATGTGCCATAGAAGTGACTCATAGAAACACAACATTCTCAAATACTATCTCAGGAATCTAGGGTAGTGTCATTTTCTCCCTCTCATGTTAGGTGTAGGAAGAGTGTGGGTTGAGGAAGTAATGTTCCTTTTAGCGTTTGTTTTTGTGCTAGTGTTTCTGTTAGTGTTAGGATTGTAATAGTATTGCAACTCGGTTTCGGTTTCAGTTTTGCGTTAAGGTCAGGATAGTGATAGGGTTAAGGTTAGGGTTAGGGTTAGGGTTAGCGTTAGGGTTGGCTTAGGTTTAGGGTTAGGGTTGGCAGCAATGTAGTTTTACTTTCTCTTACTCTGTCACAGAACGATGCTGAGTTACCATTGCATCACTCTCACACTTTGAGAATGCACTCACTTAGAATGGAGAGTAGTCTCGCACATTGAATAAGGACTTTAGCTGAGTCCAAATCTGACGCTCTGTGTCACAGAAATATCAAACTCATTTCAGCACAGTGACAAAGTGAAAAAGCACTCTCTGTTTCAGAGCAGGCACACGCAACGATTTAGCAGTGCTACCGTGTACGAACCAGTGACACACTGGTTCACTCCCTTCACAATCACTATGTTAGCCAAGTAACGTGATGTCACATTTTTCTCGTTCAATGTCATACGTCATATACATTGTTTCGTAACTCACCTACGATGTCTCGAAAAACACACAGAATGTTCCAATACTAAAGCGCTACTTCCCAACACTCAACAATAATGTCACACAGAATTATCAGCCTCAGTGCTTTGTGGCACAGTGAGTCAGAAGACTACCACTAACAATTCACTCATAATGTGATTTCCATCACTCACGCTAATAGTCTTAGGATGGCACAGTGAATTGACGTTTGGATCCTGTGTTGCATGAAATCAGATAGTGTTCTTGTTCTGCAAATGTTGTAATTGTACTCAAGAACAGAACGAAAGCACTGTCACCCACTCTCTATCTGCCGTCTCGAACATTTTCACAGTATCCTCAATCATGCTTATGGTACACTCGCAAGTGCCATAGAAGTGACTCATAGAAACACAACATTCAAAAATACTATCTCAGGACTCTAGGGTAGTGTCATTTTTCTCCCTCTCATGTTAGTTGTAGGAAGAGTGTGGGTTGAGGAAGTCATGTTCGTTTTAGCGTTTGTTTTTGTGCTAGTGTTTCTGTTAGTGTTAGGATTGGAATAGTATTGCAACTCGGTTTCGGTTTCAGTTTTGCGTTAAGGTCAGGATAGTGATAGGGTTAGGGTTAGGGTTAGCGTTAGGGTTGGCTTAGGTTTAGGGTTAGGGTTGGCAGCAATGTAGTTTTACTTTCTCTTACTCTGTCACAGAACGATGCTGAGTTACCATTGCAGCACTCTCACACTTTGAGAATGCACTCACTTAGAATGGAGAGTAGTCTCGCACATTGAATAAGGACTTTAGCTGAGTCCAAATCTGACGCTCTGTGTCACAGAAATATCAAACTCGTTTCAGCACAGTGACAAAGTGAAAAAGCACTCTCTGTTTCAGAGCAGACACAAGCAACGATTTAGCAGTGCTACTGTGTACGAACCAGTGACACACTGGTTCACTCCCTTCACAATCACTATGTTAGCCAAGTAACGTGATGTCACATTTTTCTCGTTCAATGTCATACTTCATGTACATTGTTTCCTAACTCACCTACGATGTGTCCAAAAACACACAGAATGTTCCAATACTAAAGCGCTACTTCCCAACACTCAACAATAATGTCACACAGAATTATCAGCCTCAGTGCTTTGTGGCACAGTGAGTCAGAAGACTACCACTAACAATTCACTCATAATGTGATTTCCATCACTCACGCTAATAGTCTTAGGATGGCACAGTGAATTGACGTTTGGATCCTGTGTTGCATGAAATCACATAGTGTTCTTGTTCTGGAAATGTTGTAATTGTACTCAAGAACAGAACGAAAGCACTGTCACCAACTCTCTATCTGCCGTCTCGAACATTTTCACGGTATCCTCAATCATGCTTATGGTACACTCGCATGTGCCATAGAAGTGACTCATAGAAACACAACATTCACAAATACTATCTCAGGAATCTAGGGTAGTGTCATTTTCTCCCTCTCATGTTAGGTGTAGGAAGAGTGTGGGTTGAGGAAGTAATGTTCCTTTTAGCGTTTGTTTTTGTGCTAGTGTTTCTGTTAGTGTTAGGATTAGAATAGTATTGCAACTCGGTTTCGGTTTCAGTTTTGCGTTAAGGTCAGGATAGTGATAGGGTTAGGGTTAGGGTTAGGGTTAGGGTTAGCGTTAGGGTTGGCTTAGGTTTAGGGTTAGGGTTGGCAGCAATGTAGTTTTACTTTCTCTTACTCTGTCACAGAACAATGCTGAGTTACCATTGCAGCACTCTCACACTTTGAGAATGCACTCACTTAGAATGGAGAGTAGTCTCGCACATTGAATAAGGACTTTAGCTGAGTCCAAATCTGACGCTCTGTGTCACAGAAATATCAAACTCGTTTCAGCACAGTGACAAAGTGAAAAAGCACTCTCTGTTTCAGAGCAGACACAAGCAACGATTTAGCAGTGCTACCGTGTACGAACCAGTGACACACTGGTTCACTCCCTTCACAATCACTATGTTAGCCAAGTAACGTGATGTCACATTTTTCTCGTTCAATGTCATACGTCATATACATTGTTTCGTAACTCACCTACGATGTCTCGAAAAACACACAGAATGTTCCAATACTAAAGCGCTACTTCCCAACACTCAACAATAATGTCACACAGAATTATCAGCCTCAGTGCTTTGTGGCACAGTGAGTCAGAAGACTACCACTAACAATTCACTCATAATGTGATTTCCATCACTCACGCTAATAGTCTTAGGATGGCACAGTGAATTGACGTTTGGATCCTGTGTTGCATGAAATCAGATAGTGTTCTTGTTCTGCAAATGTTGTAATTGTACTCAAGAACAGAACGAAAGCACTGTCACCCACTCTCTATCTGCCGTCTCGAACATTTTCACAGTATCCTCAATCATGCTTATGGTACACTCGCAAGTGCCATAGAAGTGACTCATAGAAACACAACATTCAAAAATACTATCTCAGGACTCTAGGGTAGTGTCATTTTCTCCCTCTCATGTTAGGTGTAGGAAGAGTGTGGGTTGAGGAAGTCATGTTCGTTTTAGCGTTTGTTTTTGTGCTAGTGTTTCTGTTAGTGTTAGGATTGGAATAGTATTGCAACTCGGTTTCGGTTTCAGTTTTGCGTTAAGGTCAGGATAGTGATAGGGTTAGGGGTAGGGTTAGCGTTAGGGTTGGCTTAGGTTTAGGGTTAGGGTTGGCAGCAATGTAGTTTTACTTTCTCTTACTCTGTCACAGAACGATGCTGAGTTACCATTGCATCACTCTCACACTTTGAGAATGCACTCACTTAGAATGGAGAGTAGTCTCGCACATTGAATAAGGACTTTAGCTGAGTCCAAATCTGACGCTCTGTGTCACAGAAATATCAAACTCGTTTCAGCACAGTGACAAAGTGAAAAAGCACTCTCTGTTTCAGAGCAGGCACACGCAACGATTTAGCAGTGCTACTGTGTACGAACCAGTGACACACTGGTTCACTCCCTTCACAATCACTATGTTAGCCAAGTAACGTGATGTCACATTTTTCTCGTTCAATGTCATACGTCATATACATTGTTTCGTAACTCACCTACGATGTCTCGAAAAACACACAGAATGTTCCAATACTAAAGCGCTACTTCCCAACACTCAACAATAATGTCACACAGAATTATCAGCCTCAGTGCTTTGTGGCACAGTGAGTCAGAAGACTACCACTAACAATTCACTCATAATGTGATTTCCATCACTCACGCTAATAGTCTTAGGATGGCACAGTGAATTGACGTTTGGATCCTGTGTTGCATGAAATCACATAGTGTTCTTGTTCTGGAAATGTTGTAATTGTACTCAAGAACAGAACGAAAGCACTGTCACCAACTCTCTATCTGCCGTCTCGAACATTTTCACGGTATCCTCAATCATGCTTATGGTACACTCGCATGTGCCATAGAAGTGACTCATAGAAACACAACATTCTCAAATACTATCTCAGGAATCTAGGGTAGTGTCATTTTCTCCCTCTCATGTTAGGTGTAGGAAGAGTGTGGGTTGAGGAAGTAATGTTCCTTTTAGCGTTTGTTTTTGTGCTAGTGTTTCTGTTAGTGTTAGGATTGTAATAGTATTGCAACTCGGTTTCGGTTTCAGTTTTGCGTTAAGGTCAGGATAGTGATAGGGTTAGGGTTAGGGTTAGGGTTAGGGTTAGCGTTAGGGTTGGCTTAGGTTTAGGGTTAGGGTTGGCAGCAATGTAGTTTTACTTTCTCTTACTCTGTCACAGAACGATGCTGAGTTACCATTGCATCACTCTCACACTTTGAGAATGCACTCACTTAGAATGGAGAGTAGTCTCGCACATTGAATAAGGACTTTAGCTGAGTCCAAATCTGACGCTCTGTGTCACAGAAATATCAAACTCATTTCAGCACAGTGACAAAGTGAAAAAGCACTCTCTGTTTCAGAGCAGGCACACGCAACGATTTAGCAGTGCTACTGTGTACGAACCAGTGACACACTGGTTCACTCCCTTCACAATCACTATGTTAGCCAAGTAACGTGATGTCACATTTTTCTCGTTCAATGTCACATTTCATCTACATTGTTTCGTAACTCACCTACGATGTCTCGAAAAACACACAGAATGTTCCAATACTAAAGCGCTACTTCCCAACACTCAACAATAATGTCACACAGAATTATCAGCCTCAGTGCTTTGTGGCACAGTGAGTCAGAAGACTACCACTAACAATTCACTCATAATGTGATTTCCATCACTCACGCTAATAGTCTTAGGATGGCACAGTGAATTGACGTTTGGATCCTGTGTTGCATGAAATCAGATAGTGTTCTTGTTCTGCAAATGTTGTAATTGTACTCAAGAACAGAACGAAAGCACTGTCACCCACTCTCTATCTGCCGTCTCGAACATTTTCACAGTATCCTCAATCATGCTTATGGTACACTCGCAAGTGCCATAGAAGTGACTCATAGAAACACAACATTCAAAAATACTATCTCAGGACTCTAGGGTAGTGTCATTTTCTCCCTCTCATGTTAGTTGTAGGAAGAGTGTGGGTTGAGGAAGTCATGTTCGTTTTAGCGTTTGTTTTTGTGCTAGTGTTTCTGTTAGTGTTAGGATTGGAATAGTATTGCAACTCGGTTTCGGTTTCAGTTTTTGCGTTAAGGTCAGGATAGTGATAGGGTTAGGGTTAGGGTTAGCGTTAGGGTTGGCTTAGGTTTAGGGTTAGGGTTGGCAGCAATGTAGTTTTACTTTCTCTTACTCTGTCACAGAACGATGCTGAGTTACCATTGCAGCACTCTCACACTTTGAGAATGCACTCACTTAGAATGGAGAGTAGTCTCGCACATTGAATAAGGACTTTAGCTGAGTCCAAATCTGACGCTCTGTGTCACAGAAATATCAAACTCGTTTCAGCACAGTGACAAAGTGAAAAAGCACTCTCTGTTTCAGAGCAGACACAAGCAACGATTTAGCAGTGCTACTGTGTACGAACCAGTGACACACTGGTTCACTCCCTTCACAATCACTATGTTAGCCAAGTAACGTGATGTCACATTTTTCTCGTTCAATGTCATACTTCATGTACATTGTTTCCTAACTCACCTACGATGTGTCCAAAAACACACAGAATGTTCCAATACTAAAGCGCTACTTCCCAACACTCAACAATAATGTCACACAGAATTATCAGCCTCAGTGCTTTGTGGCACAGTGAGTCAGAAGACTACCACTAACAATTCACTCATAATGTGATTTCCATCACTCACGCTAATAGTCTTAGGATGGCACAGTGAATTGACGTTTGGATCCTGTGTTGCATGAAATCACATAGTGTTCTTGTTCTGGAAATGTTGTAATTGTACTCAAGAACAGAACGAAAGCACTGTCACCAACTCTCTATCTGCCGTCTCGAACATTTTCACGGTATCCTCAATCATGCTTATGGTACACTCGCATGTGCCATAGAAGTGACTCATAGAAACACAACATTCACAAATACTATCTCAGGAATCTAGGGTAGTGTCATTTTCTCCCTCTCATGTTAGGTGTAGGAAGAGTGTGGGTTGAGGAAGTAATGTTCCTTTTAGCGTTTGTTTTTGTGCTAGTGTTTCTGTTAGTGTTAGGATTGGAATAGTATTGCAACTCGGTTTCGGTTTCAGTTTTGCGTTAAGGTCAGGATAGTGATAGGGTTAGGGTTAGGGTTAGGGTTAGGGTTAGCGTTAGGGTTGGCTTAGGTTTAGGGTTAGGGTTGGCAGCAATGTAGTTTTACTTTCTCTTACTCTGTCACAGAACGATGCTGAGTTACCATTGCAGCACTCTCACACTTTGAGAATGCACTCACTTAGAATGGAGAGTAGTCTCGCACATTGAATAAGGACTTTAGCTGAGTCCAAATCTGACGCTCTGTGTCACAGAAATATCAAACTCGTTTCAGCACAGTGACAAAGTGAAAAAGCACTCTCTGTTTCAGAGCAGACACAAGCAACGATTTAGCAGTGCTACTGTGTGTACGAACCAGTGACACACTGGTTCACTCCCTTCACAATCACTATGTTAGCCAAGTAACGTGATGTCACATTTTTCTCGTTCAATGTCATACGTCATATACATTGTTTCCTAACTCACCTACGATGTCTCCAAAAACACACAGAATGTTCCAATACTAAAGCGCTACTTCCCAACACTCAACAATAATGTCACACAGAATTATCAGCCTCAGTGCTTTGTGGCACAGTGAGTCAGAAGACTACCACTAACAATTCACTCATAATGTGATTTCCATCACTCACGCTAATAGTCTTAGGATGGCACAGTGAATTGACGTTTGGATCCTGTGTTGCATGAAATCAGATAGTGTTCTTGTTCTGCAAATGTTGTAATTGTACTCAAGAACAGAACGAAAGCACTGTCACCCACTCTCTATCTGCCGTCTCGAACATTTTCACAGTATCCTCAATCATGCTTATGGTACACTCGCAAGTGCCATAGAAGTGACTCATAGAAACACAACATTCAAAAATACTATCTCAGGACTCTAGGGTAGTGTCATTTTCTCCCTCTCATGTTAGGTGTAGGAAGAGTGTGGGTTGAGGAAGTAATGTTCCTTTTAGCGTTTGTTTTTGTGCTAGTGTTTCTGTTAGTGTTAGGATTGGAATAGTATTGCAACTCGGTTTCGGTTTCAGTTTTTAAGGTCAGGATAGTGATCAGGATAGTGTTAGGGTTAGGGTTAGGGTTAGCGTTAGGGTTGGCTTAGGTTTAGGGTTAGGGTTGGCAGCAATGTAGTTTTACTTTCTCTTACTCTGTCACAGAACGATGCTGAGTTACCATTGCAGCACTCTCACACTTTGAGAATGCACTCACTTAGAATGGAGAGTAGTCTCGCACATTGAATAAGGACTTTAGCTGAGTCCAAATCTGACGCTCTGTGTCACAGAAATATCAAACTCATTTCAGCACAGTGACAAAGTGAAAAAGCACTCTCTGTTTCAGAGCAGACACAGACAACGATTTAGCAGTGTTACAGTGTACGAACCAGTGACACACTGGTTCACTCCCTTCACAATCACTATGTTAGCCAAGTAACGTGATGTCACATTTTTCTCGTTCAATGTCACATTTCATCTACATTGTTTCCTAACTCACCTACAATGTGTCCAAAAACACACAGAATGTTCCAATACTAAAGCGCTACTTCCCAACACTCAACAATAATGTCACACAGAATTATCAGCCTCAGTGCTTTGTGGCACAGTGAGTCAGAAGACTACCACTAACAATTCACTCATAATGTGATTTCCATCACTCACGCTAATAGTCTTAGGATGGCACAGTGAATTGACGTTTGGATCCTGTGTTGCATGAAATCACATAGTGTTCTTGTTCTGGAAATGTTGTAATTGTACTCAAGAACAGAACGAAAGCACTGTCACCAACTCTCTATCTGCCGTCTCGAACATTTTCACGGTATCCTCAATCATGCTTATGGTACACTCGCATGTGCCATAGAAGTGACTCATAGAAACACAACATTCACAAATACTATCTCAGGAATCTAGGGTAGTGTCATTTTCTCCCTCTCATGTTAGGTGTGGGAAGAGTGTGGGTTGAGGAAGTAATGTTCCTTTTAGCGTTTGTTTTTGTGCTAGTGTTTCTGTTAGTGTTAGGATTGTAATAGTATTGCAACTCGGTTTCGGTTTCAGTTTTGCGTTAAGGTCAGGATAGTGATAGGGTTAAGGTTAGGGTTAGGGTTAGGGTTAGCGTTAGGGTTGGCTTAGGTTTAGGGTTAGGGTTGGCAGCAATGTAGTTTTACTTTCTCTTACTCTGTCACAGAACGATGCTGAGTTACCATTGAATCACTCTCACACTTTGAGAATGCACTCACTTAGAATGGAGAGTAGTCTCGCACATTGAATAAGGACTTTAGCTGAGTCCAAATCTGACGCTCTGTGTCACAGAAATATCAAACTCATTTCAGCACAGTGACAAAGTGAAAAAGCACTCTCTGTTTCAGAGCAGACACACGCAACGATTTAGCAGTGCTACTGTGTACGAACCAGTGACACACTGGTTCACTCCCTTCACAATCACTATGTTAGCCAAGTAACGTGATGTCACATTTTTCTCGTTCAATGTCATACTTCATATACATTGTTTCCTAACTCACCTACGATGTCTCAAAAACACACAGAATGTTCCAATACTAAAGCGCTACTTCCCAACACTCAACAATAATGTCACACAGAATTATCAGCCTCAGTGCTTTGTGGCACAGTGAGTCAGAAGACTACCACTAACAATTCACTCATAATGTGATTTCCATCACTCACGCTAATAGTCTTAGGATGGCACAGTGAATTGACGTTTGGATCCTGTGTTGCATGAAATCAGATAGTGTTCTTGTTCTGCAAATGTTGTAATTGTACTCAAGAACAGAACGAAAGCACTGTCACCCACTCTCTATCTGCCGTCTCGAACATTTTCACAGTATCCTCAATCATGCTTATGGTACACTCGCAAGTGCCATAGAAGTGACTCATAGAAACACAACATTCAAAAATACTATCTCAGGACTCTAGGGTAGTGTCATTTTCTCCCTCTCATGTTAGTTGTAGGAAGAGTGTGGGTTGAGGAAGTCATGTTCGTTTTAGCGTTTGTTTTTGTGCTAGTGTTTCTGTTAGTGTTAGGATTGGAATAGTATTGCAACTCGGTTTCGGTTTCAGTTTTGCGTTAAGGTCAGGATAGTGATAGGGTTAGGGTTAGGGTTAGCGTTAGGGTTGGCTTAGGTTTAGGGTTAGGGTTGGCAGCAATGTAGTTTTACTTTCTCTTACTCTGTCACAGAACGATGCTGAGTTACCATTGCATCACTCTCACACTTTGAGAATGCACTCACTTAGAATGGAGAGTAGTCTCGCACATTGAATAAGGACTTTAGCTGAGTCCAAATCTGACGCTCTGTGTCACAGAAATATCAAACTCATTTCAGCACAGTGACAAAGTGAAAAAGCACTCTCTGTTTCAGAGCAGGCACACGCAACGATTTAGCAGTGCTACTGTGTACGAACCAGTGACACACTGGTTCACTCCCTTCACAATCACTATGTTAGCCAAGTAACGTGATGTCACATTTTTCTCGTTCAATGTCATACGTCATATACATTGTTTCGTAACTCACCTACGATGTCTCGAAAAACACACAGAATGTTCCAATACTAAAGCGCTACTTCCCAACACTCAACAATAATGTCACACAGAATTATCAGCCTCAGTGCTTTGTGGCACAGTGAGTCAGAAGACTACCACTAACAATTCACTCATAATGTGATTTCCATCACTCACGCTAATAGTCTTAGGATGGCACAGTGAATTGACGTTTGGATCCTGTGTTGCATGAAATCAGATAGTGTTCTTGTTCTGCAAATGTTGTAATTGTACTCAAGAACAGAACGAAAGCACTGTCACCCACTCTCTATCTGCCGTCTCGAACATTTTCACAGTATCCTCAATCATGCTTATGGTACACTCGCAAGTGCCATAGAAGTGACTCATAGAAACACAACATTCAAAAATACTATCTCAGGACTCTAGGGTAGTGTCATTTTCTCCCTCTCATGTTAGTTGTAGGAAGAGTGTGGGTTGAGGAAGTCATGTTCGTTTTAGCGTTTGTTTTTGTGCTAGTGTTTCTGTTAGTGTTAGGATTGGAATAGTATTGCAACTCGGTTTCGGTTTCAGTTTTGCGTTAAGGTCAGGATAGTGATAGGGTTAGGGTTAGGGTTAGCGTTAGGGTTGGCTTAGGTTTAGGGTTAGGGTTGGCAGCAATGTAGTTTTACTTTCTCTTACTCTGTCACAGAACGATGCTGAGTTACCATTGCAGCACTCTCACACTTTGAGAATGCACTCACTTAGAATGGAGAGTAGTCTCGCACATTGAATAAGGACTTTAGCTGAGTCCAAATCTGACGCTCTGTGTCACAGAAATATCAAACTCGTTTCAGCACAGTGACAAAGTGAAAAAGCACTCTCTGTTTCAGAGCAGACACAAGCAACGATTTAGCAGTGCTACCGTGTACGAACCAGTGACACACTGGTTCACTCCCTTCACAATCACCATGTTAGCCAAGTAACGTGATGTCACATTTTTCTCGTTCAATGTCATACTTCATGTACATTGTTTCCTAACTCACCTACGATGTGTCCAAAAACACACAGAATGTTCCAATACTAAAGCGCTACTTCCCAACACTCAACAATAATGTCACACAGAATTATCAGCCTCAGTGCTTTGTGGCACAGTGAGTCAGAAGACTACCACTAACAATTCACTCATAATGTGATTTCCATCACTCACGCTAATAGTCTTAGGATGGCACAGTGAATTGACGTTTGGATCCTGTGTTGCATGAAATCACATAGTGTTCTTGTTCTGGAAATGTTGTAATTGTACTCAAGAACAGAACGAAAGCACTGTCACCAACTCTCTATCTGCCGTCTCGAACATTTTCACGGTATCCTCAATCATGCTTATGGTACACTCGCATGTGCCATAGAAGTGACTCATAGAAACACAACATTCACAAATACTATCTCAGGAATCTAGGGTAGTGTCATTTTCTCCCTCTCATGTTAGGTGTAGGAAGAGTGTGGGTTGAGGAAGTAATGTTCCTTTTAGCGTTTGTTTTTGTGCTAGTGTTTCTGTTAGTGTTAGGATTGGAATAGTATTGCAACTCGGTTTCGGTTTCAGTTTTGCGTTAAGGTCAGGATAGTGATAGGGTTAGGGTTAGGGTTAGGGTTAGGGTTAGCGTTAGGGTTGGCTTAGGTTTAGGGTTAGGGTTGGCAGCAATGTAGTTTTACTTTCTCTTACTCTGTCACAGAACGATGCTGAGTTACCATTGCAGCACTCTCACACTTTGAGAATGCACTCACTTAGAATGGAGAGTAGTCTCGCACATTGAATAAGGACTTTAGCTGAGTCCAAATCTGACGCTCTGTGTCACAGAAATATCAAACTCGTTTCAGCACAGTGACAAAGTGAAAAAGCACTCTCTGTTTCAGAGCAGACACAAGCAACGATTTAGCAGTGCTACCGTGTACGAACCAGTGACACACTGGTTCACTCCCTTCACAATCACTATGTTAGCCAAGTAACGTGATGTCACATTTTTCTCGTTCAATGTCATACTTCATATACATTGTTTCCTAACTCACCTACGATGTCTCCAAAAACACACAGAATGTTCCAATACTAAAGCGCTACTTCCCAACACTCAACAATAATGTCACACAGAATTATCAGCCTCAGTGCTTTGTGGCACAGTGAGTCAGAAGACTACCACTAACAATTCACTCATAATGTGATTTCCATCACTCACGCTAATAGTCTTAGGATGGCACAGTGAATTGACGTTTGGATCCTGTGTTGCATGAAATCAGATAGTGTTCTTGTTCTGCAAATGTTGTAATTGTACTCAAGAACAGAACGAAAGCACTGTCACCCACTCTCTATCTGCCGTCTCGAACATTTTCACAGTATCCTCAATCATGCTTATGGTACACTCGCAAGTGCCATAGAAGTGACTCATAGAAACACAACATTCAAAAATACTATCTCAGGACTCTAGGGTAGTGTCATTTTCTCCCTCTCATGTTAGGTGTAGGAAGAGTGTGGGTTGAGGAAGTCATGTTCCTTTTAGCGTTTGTTTTTGTGCTAGTGTTTCTGTTAGTGTTAGGATTGGAATAGTATTGCAACTCGGTTTCGGTTTCAGTTTTGCGTTAAGGTCAGGATAGTGATAGGGTTAGGGTTAGGGTTAGCGTTAGGGTTGGCTTAGGTTTAGGGTTAGGGTTGGCAGCAATGTAGTTTTACTTTCTCTTACTCTGTCACAGAACGATGCTGAGTTACCATTGCATCACTCTCACACTTTGAGAATGCACTCACTTAGAATGGAGAGTAGTCTCGCACATTGAATAAGGACTTTAGCTGAGTCCAAATCTGACGCTCTGTGTCACAGAAATATCAAACTCGTTTCAGCACAGTGACAAAGTGAAAAAGCACTCTCTGTTTCAGAGCAGGCACACGCAACGATTTAGCAGTGCTACTGTGTACGAACCAGTGACACACTGGTTCACTCCCTTCACAATCACTATGTTAGCCAAGTAACGTGATGTCACATTTTTCTCGTTCAATGTCATACGTCATATACATTGTTTCGTAACTCACCTACGATGTCTCCAAAAACACACAGAATGTTCCAATACTAAAGCGCTACTTCCCAACACTCAACAATAATGTCACACAGAATTATCAGCCTCAGTGCTTTGTGGCACAGTGAGTCAGAAGACTACCACTAACAATTCACTCATAATGTGATTTCCATCACTCACGCTAATAGTCTTAGGATGGCACAGTGAATTGACGTTTGGATCCTGTGTTGCATGAAATCACATAGTGTTCTTGTTCTGGAAATGTTGTAATTGTACTCAAGAACAGAACGAAAGCACTGTCACCAACTCTCTATCTGCCGTCTCGAACATTTTCACGGTATCCTCAATCATGCTTATGGTACACTCGCATGTGCCATAGAAGTGACTCATAGAAACACAACATTCTCAAATACTATCTCAGGAATCTAGGGTAGTGTCATTTTCTCCCTCTCATGTTAGGTGTAGGAAGAGTGTGGGTTGAGGAAGTAATGTTCCTTTTAGCGTTTGTTTTTGTGCTAGTGTTTCTGTTAGTGTTAGGATTGTAATAGTATTGCAACTCGGTTTCGGTTTCAGTTTTGCGTTAAGGTCAGGATAGTGATAGGGTTAGGGTTAGGGTTAGGGTTAGGGTTAGCGTTAGGGTTGGCTTAGGTTTAGGGTTAGGGTTGGCAGCAATGTAGTTTTACTTTCTCTTACTCTGTCACAGAACGATGCTGAGTTACCATTGCATCACTCTCACACTTTGAGAATGCACTCACTTAGAATGGAGAGTAGTCTCGCACATTGAATAAGGACTTTAGCTGAGTCCAAATCTGACGCTCTGTGTCACAGAAATATCAAACTCATTTCAGCACAGTGACAAAGTGAAAAAGCACTCTCTGTTTCAGAGCAGGCACACGCAACGATTTAGCAGTGCTACTGTGTACGAACCAGTGACACACTGGTTCACTCCCTTCACAATCACTATGTTAGCCAAGTAACGTGATGTCACATTTTTCTCGTTCAATGTCATACGTCATATACATTGTTTCGTAACTCACCTACGATGTCTCGAAAAACACACAGAATGTTCCAATACTAAAGCGCTACTTCCCAACACTCAACAATAATGTCACACAGAATTATCAGCCTCAGTGCTTTGTGGCACAGTGAGTCAGAAGACTACCACTAACAATTCACTCATAATGTGATTTCCATCACTCACGCTAATAGTCTTAGGATGGCACAGTGAATTGACGTTTGGATCCTGTGTTGCATGAAATCAGATAGTGTTCTTGTTCTGCAAATGTTGTAATTGTACTCAAGAACAGAACGAAAGCACTGTCACCCACTCTCTATCTGCCGTCTCGAACATTTTCACAGTATCCTCAATCATGCTTATGGTACACTCGCAAGTGCCATAGAAGTGACTCATAGAAACACAACATTCAAAAATACTATCTCAGGACTCTAGGGTAGTGTCATTTTCTCCCTCTCATGTTAGTTGTAGGAAGAGTGTGGGTTGAGGAAGTCATGTTCGTTTTAGCGTTTGTTTTTGTGCTAGTGTTTCTGTTAGTGTTAGGATTGGAATAGTATTGCAACTCGGTTTCGGTTTCAGTTTTGCGTTAAGGTCAGGATAGTGATAGGGTTAGGGTTAGGGTTAGCGTTAGGGTTGGCTTAGGTTTAGGGTTAGGGTTGGCAGCAATGTAGTTTTACTTTCTCTTACTCTGTCACAGAACGATGCTGAGTTACCATTGCAGCACTCTCACACTTTGAGAATGCACTCACTTAGAATGGAGAGTAGTCTCGCACATTGAATAAGGACTTTAGCTGAGTCCAAATCTGACGCTCTGTGTCACAGAAATATCAAACTCGTTTCAGCACAGTGACAAAGTGAAAAAGCACTCTCTGTTTCAGAGCAGACACAAGCAACGATTTAGCAGTGCTACCGTGTACGAACCAGTGACACACTGGTTCACTCCCTTCACAATCACCATGTTAGCCAAGTAACGTGATGTCACATTTTTCTCGTTCAATGTCATACTTCATGTACATTGTTTCCTAACTCACCTACGATGTGTCCAAAAACACACAGAATGTTCCAATACTAAAGCGCTACTTCCCAACACTCAACAATAATGTCACACAGAATTATCAGCCTCAGAGCTTTGTGGCACAGTGAGTCAGAAGACTACCACTAACAATTCACTCATAATGTGATTTCCATCACTCACGCTAATAGTCTTAGGATGGCACAGTGAATTGACGTTTGGATCCTGTGTTGCATGAAATCACATAGTGTTCTTGTTCTGGAAATGTTGTAATTGTACTCAAGAACAGAACGAAAGCACTGTCACCAACTCTCTATCTGCCGTCTCGAACATTTTCACGGTATCCTCAATCATGCTTATGGTACACTCGCATGTGCCATAGAAGTGACTCATAGAAACACAACATTCACAAATACTATCTCAGGAATCTAGGGTAGTGTCATTTTCTCCCTCTCATGTTAGGTGTAGGAAGAGTGTGGGTTGAGGAAGTAATGTTCCTTTTAGCGTTTGTTTTTGTGCTAGTGTTTCTGTTAGTGTTAGGATTGGAATAGTATTGCAACTCGGTTTCGGTTTCAGTTTTGCGTTAAGGTCAGGATAGTGATAGGGTTAGGGTTAGGGTTAGGGTTAGGGTTAGCGTTAGGGTTGGCTTAGGTTTAGGGTTAGGGTTGGCAGCAATGTAGTTTTACTTTCTCTTACTCTGTCACAGAACAATGCTGAGTTACCATTGCAGCACTCTCACACTTTGAGAATGCACTCAGTTAGAATGGAGAGTAGTCTCGCACATTGAATAAGGACTTTAGCTGAGTCCAAATCTGACGCTCTGTGTCACAGAAATATCAAACTCGTTTCAGCACAGTGACAAAGTGAAAAAGCACTCTCTGTTTCAGAGCAGACACAAGCAACGATTTAGCAGTGCTACTGTGTACGAACCAGTGACACACTGGTTCACTCCCTTCACAATCACTATGTTAGCCAAGTAACGTGATGTCACATTTTTCTCGTTCAATGTCATACGTCATATACATTGTTTCGTAACTCACCTACGATGTCTCGAAAAACACACAGAATGTTCCAATACTAAAGCGCTACTTCCCAACACTCAACAATAATGTCACACAGAATTATCAGCCTCAGTGCTTTGTGGCACAGTGAGTCAGAAGACTACCACTAACAATTCACTCATAATGTGATTTCCATCACTCACGCTAATAGTCTTAGGATGGCACAGTGAATTGACATTTGGATCCTGTGTTGCATGAAATCAGATAGTGTTCTTGTTCTGCAAATGTTGTAATTGTACTCAAGAACAGAACGAAAGCACTGTCACCCACTCTCTATCTGCCGTCTGGAACATTTTCACAGTATCCTCAATCATGCTTATGGTACACTCGCAAGTGCCATAGAAGTGACTCATAGAAACACAACATTCAAAAATACTATCTCAGGACTCTAGGGTAGTGTCATTTTCCCTCTCATGTTAGGTGTAGGAAGAGTGTGGGTTGAGGAAGTAATGTTCCTTTTAGCGTTTGTTTTTGTGCTAGTGTTTCTGTTAGTGTTAGGATTGGAATAGTATTGCAACTCGGTTTCGGTTTCAGTTTTGCGTTAAGGTCAGGATAGTGATAGGGTTAGGGTTAGGGTTAGCGTTAGGGTTGGCTTAGGTTTAGGGTTAGGGTTGGCAGCAATGTAGTTTTACTTTCTCTTACTCTGTCACAGAACGATGCTGAGTTACCATTGCATCACTCTCACACTTTGAGAATGCACTCACTTAGAATGGAGAGTAGTCTCGCACATTGAATAAGGACTTTAGCTGAGTCCAAATCTGACGCTCTGTGTCACAGAAATATCAAACTCGTTTCAGCACAGTGACAAAGTGAAAAAGCACTCTCTGTTTCAGAGCAGGCACACGCAACGATTTAGCAGTGCTACTGTGTACGAACCAGTGACACACTGGTTCACTCCCTTCACAATCACTATGTTAGCCAAGTAACGTGATGTCACATTTTTCTCGTTCAATGTCATACGTCATATACATTGTTTCGTAACTCACCTACGATGTCTCGAAAAACACACAGAATGTTCCAATACTAAAGCGCTACTTCCCAACACTCAACAATAATGTCACACAGAATTATCAGCCTCAGTGCTTTGTGGCACAGTGAGTCAGAAGACTACCACTAACAATTCACTCATAATGTGATTTCCATCACTCACGCTAATAGTCTTAGGATGGCACAGTGAATTGAGGTTTGGATCCTGTGTTGCATGAAATCACATAGTGTTCTTGTTCTGGAAATGTTGTAATTGTACTCAAGAACAGAACGAAAGCACTGTCACCAACTCTCTATCTGCCGTCTCGAACATTTTCACGGTATCCTCAATCATGCTTATGGTACACTCGCATGTGCCATAGAAGTGACTCATAGAAACACAACATTCTCAAATACTATCTCAGGAATCTAGGGTAGTGTCATTTTCTCCCTCTCATGTTAGGTGTAGGAAGAGTGTGGGTTGAGGAAGTAATGTTCCTTTTAGCGTTTGTTTTTGTGCTAGTGTTTCTGTTAGTGTTAGGATTGGAATAGTATTGCAACTCGGTTTCGGTTTCAGTTTTGCGTTAAGGTCAGGATAGTGATAGGGTTAAGGTTAGGGTTAGGGTTAGGGTTAGCGTTAGGGTTGGCTTAGGTTTAGGGTTAGGGTTGGCAGCAATGTAGTTTTACTTTCTCTTACTCTGTCACAGAACAATGCTGAGTTACCATTGCATCACTCTCACACTTTGAGAATGCACTCACTTAGAATGGAGAGTAGTCTCGCACATTGAATAAGGACTTTAGCTGAGTCCAAATCTGACGCTCTGTGTCACAGAAATATCAAACTCATTTCAGCACAGTGACAAAGTGAAAAAGCACTCTCTGTTTCAGAGCAGGCACACGCAACGATTTAGCAGTGCTACCGTGTACGAACCAGTGACACACTGGTTCACTCCCTTCACAATCACTATGTTAGCCAAGTAACGTGATGTCACATTTTTCTCGTTCAATGTCATACATTTCATATACATTGTTTCGTAACTCACCTACGATGTGTCCAAAAACACACAGAATGTTCCAATACTAAAGCGCTACTTCCCAACACTCAACAATAATGTCACACAGAATTATCAGCCTCAGTGCTTTGTGGCACAGTGAGTCAGAAGACTACCACTAACAATTCACTCATAATGTGATTTCCATCACTCACGCTAATAGTCTTAGGATGGCACAGTGAATTGACGTTTGGATCCTGTGTTGCATGAAATCAGATAGTGTTCTTGTTCTGCAAATGTTGTAATTGTACTCAAGAACAGAACGAAAGCACTGTCACCCACTCTCTATCTGCCGTCTCGAACATTTTCACAGTATCCTCAATCATGCTTATGGTACACTCGCAAGTGCCATAGAAGTGACTCATAGAAACACAACATTCAAAAATACTATCTCAGGACTCTAGGGTAGTGTCATTTTCTCCCTCTCATGTTAGTTGTAGGAAGAGTGTGGGTTGAGGAAGTCATGTTCGTTTTAGCGTTTGTTTTTGTGCTAGTGTTTCTGTTAGTGTTAGGATTGGAATAGTATTGCAACTCGGTTTCGGTTTCAGTTTTGCGTTAAGGTCAGGATAGTGATAGGGTTAGGGTTAGGGTTAGCGTTAGGGTTGGCTTAGGTTTAGGGTTAGGGTTGGCAGCAGTGTAGTTTTACTTTCTCTTACTCTGTCACAGAACGATGCTGAGTTACCATTGCAGCACTCTCACACTTTGAGAATGCACTCACTTAGAATGGAGAGTAGTCTCGCACATTGAATAAGGACTTTAGCTGAGTCCAAATCTGACGCTCTGTGTCACAGAAATATCAAACTCGTTTCAGCACAGTGACAAAGTGAAAAAGCACTCTCTGTTTCAGAGCAGACACAAGCAACGATTTAGCAGTGCTACCGTGTACGAACCAGTGACACACTGGTTCACTCCCTTCACAATCACCATGTTAGCCAAGTAACGTGATGTCACATTTTTCTCGTTCAATGTCATACTTCATGTACATTGTTTCCTAACTCACCTACGATGTGTCCAAAAACACACAGAATGTTCCAATACTAAAGCGCTACTTCCCAACACTCAACAATAATGTCACACAGAATTATCAGCCTCAGTGCTTTGTGGCACAGTGAGTCAGAAGACTACCACTAACAATTCACTCATAATGTGATTTCCATCACTCACGCTAATAGTCTTAGGATGGCACAGTGAATTGACGTTTGGATCCTGTGTTGCATGAAATCACATAGTGTTCTTGTTCTGGAAATGTTGTAATTGTACTCAAGAACAGAACGAAAGCACTGTCACCAACTCTCTTTCTGCCGTCTCGAACATTTTCACGGTATCCTCAATCATGCTTATGGTACACTCGCATGTGCCATAGAAGTGACTCATAGAAACACAACATTCACAAATACTATCTCAGGAATCTAGGGTAGTGTCATTTTCTCCTCTCATGTTAGGTGTAGGAAGAGTGTGGGTTGAGGAAGTAATGTTCCTTTTAGCGTTTGTTTTTGTGCTAGTGTTTCTGTTAGTGTTAGGATTAGAATAGTATTGCAACTCAGTTTCGGTTTCAGTTTTGCGTTAAGGTCAGGATAGTGATAGGGTTAGGGTTAGGGTTAGGGTTAGGGTTAGCGTTAGGGTTGGCTTAGGTTTAGGGTTAGGGTTGGCAGCAATGTAGTTTTACTTTCTCTTACTCTGTCACAGAACAATGCTGAGTTACCATTGCAGCACTCTCACACTTTGAGAATGCACTCAGTTAGAATGGAGAGTAGTCTCGCACATTGAATAAGGACTTTAGCTGAGTCCAAATCTGACGCTCTGTGTCACAGAAATATCAAACTCGTTTCAGCACAGTGACAAAGTGAAAAAGCACTCTCTGTTTCAGAGCAAACACAAGCAACGATTTAGCAGTGCTACCGTGTACGAACCAGTGACACACTGGTTCACTCCCTTCACAATCACTATGTTAGCCAAGTAACGTGATGTCACATTTTTCTCGTTCAATGTCATACGTCATATACATTGTTTCGTAACTCACCTACGATGTCTCGAAAAACACACAGAATGTTCCAATACTAAAGCGCTACTTCCCAACACTCAACAATAATGTCACACAGAATTATCAGCCTCAGTGCTTTGTGGCACAGTGAGTCAGAAGACTACCACTAACAATTCACTCATAATGTGATTTCCATCACTCACGCTTAATAGTCTTAGGATGGCACAGTGAATTGACATTTGGATCCTGTGTTGCATGAAATCAGATAGTGTTCTTGTTCTGCAAATGTTGAAATTGTACTCAAGAACAGAACGTAAGCACTGTCACCCACTCTCTATCTGCTGCCTCGAACATTTTCACAGTATCCTCAATCATGCTTATGGTACACTCAAAGTGCCATAGAAGTGACTCATAGAAACACAACATTCAAAAATACTATCTCAGGACTCTAGGGAAGGTCATTTTCTCCTCTCATGTTAGGTGTAGGAAGAGTGTGGGTTGAGGTGTCATTTCGTTTTAGCTTTGTTTTGTAAGAAAAAGCTTCTGTTAGTGTTAGGATTGGAATAGTATTGCAACTCGGTTTCGGTTTCAGTTTTGCGTTAAGGTCAGGATAGTGATAGGGTTAGGGTTATGGTTGAAGGTTTAGTGTTGGCTTAGGTTTAGGGTTATGGTTGGTTGCAATGTAGTTTTACTTTCTCTTACTCTGTCACAGAACGATGCTGAGTTACCACAGCATCACTCTCACACTTTGAGAATGCACTCACTTAGAATGGAGAGTACTCTCAAGGACATTGAATAAGGACTTTAGCTGAGTCCAAATCTGACGCTCTGAGTCACAGAAATATCAAACCTGCTTCAGCACAGTGACAAAGTGAAAAAGCACTCTCTGGGTCAGAGTTATGTACACGCAACGATTTAGCAGTGTTTCAGTGTACCAATCCAGTGACACACTGGTTCACTCCTCACAATCACTATGTTAGCCAAGTAACGGATGTCAGCATTTTTTCTCAAGCCAATGTCATACGTCATATACATTGTTTCAGAAACTCACTCTACGATGTCTCGAAAAACACACAGAATGTACCAATACTAAAGCGCTACTTCCCAACACTCAACAATAATGTCACACAGAATTATCAGCCTCAGTGCTTTGTGGCACAGTGAGTCAGAAGACTACCACTAACAATTCACTCATAATGTGATTTCCATCACTCACGCTAATACTCAGGATGGCACAGTGAATTGAGGTTTGGATCCTGTGTTGCATGAAATCACATAGTGTTCTTGTTCTGGAAATGTTGTAATTGTACTCAAGAACAGAACGAAAGCACTGTCACCAACTCTCTATCTGCCGTCTCGAACATTTTCACGGTATCCTCAATCATGCTTATGGTACACTCGCATGTGCCATAGAAGTGACTCATAGAAACACAACATTCTCAAATACTGTCTCAGGAATCTAGGGTAGTGTCATTTTCTCCCTCTCATGTTAGGTATAGGAAGAGTGTGGGTTGAGGAAGTAATGTTCCTTTTAGCGTTTGTTTTTGTGCTAGTGTTTCTGTTAGTGTTAGGATTGTAATAGTATTGCAACTCGGTTTCGGTTTCAGTTTTGCGTTAAGGTCAGGATAGTGATAGGGTTAGGGTTAGGGTTAGGGTTAGGGTTAGCGTTAGGGTTGGCTTAGGTTTAGGGTTAGGGTTGGCAGCAATGTAGTTTTACTTTCTCTTACTCTGTCACAGAACAATGCTGAGTTACCATTGCATCACTCTCACACTTTGAGAATGCACTCACTTAGAATGGAGAGTAGTCTCGCACATTGAATAAGGACTTTAGCTGAGTCCAAATCTGACGCTCTGTGTCACAGAAATATCAAACTCATTTCAGCACAGTGACAAAGTGAAAAAGCACTCTCTGTTTCAGAGCAGGCACACGCAACGATTTAGCAGTGCTACCGTGTACGAACCAGTGACACACTGGTTCACTCCTTCACAATCACTATGTTAGCCAAGTAACGTGATGTCACATTTTCTCGTTCAATGTCATACGTCATATACATTGTTTCGTAACTCACCTACGATGTCTCCAAAAACACACAGAATGTTCCAATACTAAAGCGCTACTTCCCAACACTCAACAATAATGTCACACAGAATTATCAGCCTCAGTGCTTTGTGGCACAGTGAGTCAGAAGACTACCACTAACAATTCACTCATAATGTGATTTCCATCACTCACGCTAATAGTCTTAGGATGGCACAGTGAATTGACGTTTGGATCCTGTGTTGCATGAAATCAGATAGTGTTCTTGTTCTGCAAATGTTGTAATTGTACTCAAGAACAGAACGAAAGCACTGTCACCCACTCTCTATCTGCCGTCTCGAACATTTTCACAGTATCCTCAATCATGCTTATGGTACACTCGCAAGTGCCATAGAAGTGACTCATAGAAACACAACATTCAAAAATACTATCTCAGGACTCTAGGGTAGTGTCATTTTCTCCCTCTCATGTTAGTTGTAGGAAGAGTGTGGGTTGAGGAAGTCATGTTCGTTTTAGCGTTTGTTTTTGTGCTAGTGTTTCTGTTAGTGTTAGGATTGGAATAGTATTGCAACTCGGTTTCGGTTTCAGTTTTGCGTTAAGGTCAGGATAGTGATAGGGTTAGGGTTAGGGTTAGCGTTAGGGTTGGCTTAGGTTTAGGGTTAGGGTTGGCAGCAGTGTAGTTTTACTTTCTCTTACTCTGCCACAGAACGATGCTGAGTTACCATTGCAGCACTCTCACACTTTGAGAATGCACTCACTTAGAATGGAGAGTAGTCTCGCACATTGAATAAGGACTTTAGCTGAGTCCAAATCTGACGCTCTGTGTCACAGAAATATCAAACTCGTTTCAGCACAGTGACAAAGTGAAAAAGCACTCTCTGTTTCAGAGCAGACACAAGCAACGATTTAGCAGTGCTACTGTGTACGAACCAGTGACACACTGGTTCACTCCCTTCACAATCACCATGTTAGCCAAGTAACGTGATGTCACATTTTTCTCGTTCAATGTCATACTTCATGTACATTGTTTCCTAACTCACCTACGATGTGTCCAAAAACACACAGAATGTTCCAATACTAAAGCGCTACTTCCCAACACTCAACAATAATGTCACACAGAATTATCAGCCTCAGAGCTTTGTGGCACAGTGAGTCAGAAGACTACCACTAACAATTCACTCATAATGTGATTTCCATCACTCACGCTAATAGTCTTAGGATGGCACAGTGAATTGACGTTTGGATCCTGTGTTGCATGAAATCACATAGTGTTCTTGTTCTGGAAATGTTGTAATTGTACTCAAGAACAGAACGAAAGCACTGTCACCAACTCTCTATCTGCCGTCTCGAACATTTTCACGGTATCCTCAATCATGCTTATGGTACACTCGCATGTGCCATATAAGTGACTCATAGAAACACAACATTCACAAATACTATCTCAGGAATCTAGGGTAGTGTCATTTTCTCCTCTCTCATGTTAGGTGTAGGAAGAGTGTGGGTTGAGGAAGTAATGTTCCTTTTAGCGTTTGTTTTTGTGCTAGTGTTTCTGTTAGTGTTAGGATTGAATAGTATTGCAACTCAGTTTCGGTTTCAGTTTTGCGTTAAGGTCAGGATAGTGATAGGGTTAGGGTTAGGGTTAGGGTTAGGGTTAGCGTTAGGGTTGGCTTAGGTTTAGGGTTAGGGTTGGCAGCAATGTAGTTTTACTTTCTCTTACTCTGTCACAGAACAATGCTGAGTTACCATTGCAGCACTCTCACACTTTGAGAATGCACTCAGTTAGAATGGAGAGTAGTCTCGCACATTGAATAAGGACTTTAGCTGAGTCCAAATCTGACGCTCTGTGTCACAGAAATATCAAACTCGTTTCAGCACAGTGACAAAGTGAAAAAGCACTCTCTGTTTCAGAGCAAACACAAGCAACGATTTAGCAGTGCTACCGTGTACAAACCAGTGACACACTGGTTCACTCCCTTCACAATCACTATGTTAGCCAAGTAACGTGATGTCACATTTTTCTCGTTCAATGTCATACGTCATATACATTGTTTCGTAACTCACCTACGATGTCTCGAAAAACACACAGAATGTTCCAATACTAAAGCGCTACTTCCCAACACTCAACAATAATGTCACACAGAATTATCAGCCTCAGTGCTTTGTGGCACAGTGAGTCAGAAGACTACCACTAACAATTCACTCATAATGTGATTTCCATCACTCACGCTAATAGTCTTAGGATGGCACAGTGAATTGACATTTGGATCCTGTGTTGCATGAAATCAGATAGTGTTCTTGTTCTGCAAATGTTGTAATTGTACTCAAGAACAGAACGAAAGCACTGTCACCCACTCTCTATCTGCCGTCTGGAACATTTTCACAGTATCCTCAATCATGCTTATGGTACACTCGCAAGTGCCATAGAAGTGACTCATAGAAACACAACATTCAAAAATACTATCTCAGGACTCTAGGGTAGTGTCATTTTCTCCCTCTCATGTTAGGTGTAGGAAGAGTGTGGGTTGAGGAAGTCATGTTCGTTTTAGCGTTTGTTTTTGTGCTAGTGTTTCTGTTAGTGTTAGGATTGGAATAGTATTGCAACTCGGTTTCGGTTTCAGTTTTGCGTTAAGGTCAGGATAGTGATAGGGTTAGGGTTAGGGTTAGCGTTAGTGTTGGCTTAGGTTTAGGGTTAGGGTTGGCAGCAATGTAGTTTTACTTTCTCTTACTCTGTCACAGAACGATGCTGAGTTACCATTGCATCACTCTCACACTTTGAGAATGCACTCACTTAGAATGGAGAGTAGTCTCGCACATTGAATAAGGACTTTAGCTGAGTCCAAATCTGACGCTCTGTGTCACAGAAATATCAAACTCGTTTCAGCACAGTGACAAAGTGAAAAAGCACTCTCTGTTTCAGAGCAGGCACACGCAACGATTTAGCAGTGCTACTGTGTACGAACCAGTGACACACTGGTTCACTCCCTTCACAATCACTATGTTAGCCAAGTAACGTGATGTCACATTTTTCTCGTTCAATGTCATACGTCATATACATTGTTTCGTAACTCACTTACGATGTCTCGAAAAACACACAGAATGTACCAATACTAAAGCGCTACTTCCCAACACTCAACAATAATGTCACACAGAATTATCAGCCTCAGTGCTTTGTGGCACAGTGAGTCAGAAGACTACCACTAACAATTCACTCATAATGTGATTTCCATCACTCACGCTAATACTCAGGATGGCACAGTGAATTGACGTTTGGATCCTGTGTTGCATGAAATCACATAGTGTTCTTGTTCTGGAAATGTTGTAATTGTACTCAAGAACAGAACGAAAGCACTGTCACCAACTCTCTATCTGCCGTCTCGAACATTTTCACGGTATCCTCAATCATGCTTATGGTACACTCGCATGTGCCATAGAAGTGACTCATAGAAACACAACATTCTCAAATACTGTCTCAGGAATCTAGGGTAGTGTCATTTTCTCCCTCTCATGTTAGGTGTAGGAAGAGTGTGGGTTGAGGAAGTAATGTTCCTTTTAGCGTTTGTTTTTGTGCTAGTGTTTCTGTTAGTGTTAGGATTGTAATAGTATTGCAACTCGGTTTCGGTTTCAGTTTTGCGTTAAGGTCAGGATAGTGATAGGGTTAAGGTTAGGGTTAGGGTTAGGGTTAGCGTTAGGGTTGGCTTAGGTTTAGGGTTAGGGTTGGCAGCAATGTAGTTTTACTTTCTCTTACTCTGTCACAGAACAATGCTGAGTTACCATTGCATCACTCTCACACTTTGAGAATGCACTCACTTAGAATGGAGAGTAGTCTCGCACATTGAATAAGGACTTTAGCTGAGTCCAAATCTGACGCTCTGTGTCACAGAAATATCAAACTCATTTCAGCACAGTGACAAAGTGAAAAAGCACTCTCTGTTTCAGAGCAGACACAAGCAACGATTTAGCAGTGCTGTACGAACCAGTGACACACTGGTTCACTCCCTTCACAATCACTATGTTAGCCAAGTAACGTGATGTCACATTTTTCTCGTTCAATGTCATATTTCATATACATTGTTTCCTAACTCACCTACGATGTCTCCAAAAACACACAGAATGTTCCAATACTAAAGCGCTACTTCCCAACACTCAACAATAATGTCACACAGAATTATCAGCCTCAGTGCTTTGTGGCACAGTGAGTCAGAAGACTACCACTAACAATTCACTCATAATGTGATTTCCATCACTCACGCTAATAGTCTTAGGATGGCACAGTGAATTGACGTTTGGATCCTGTGTTGCATGAAATCAGATAGTGTTCTTGTTCTGCAAATGTTGTAATTGTACTCAAGAACAGAACGAAAGCACTGTCACCCACTCTCTATCTGCCGTCTCGAACATTTTCACAGTATCCTCAATCATGCTTATGGTACACTCGCAAGTGCCATAGAAGTGACTCATAGAAACACAACATTCAAAAATACTATCTCAGGACTCTAGGGTAGTGTCATTTTCTCCCTCTCATGTTAGGTGTAGGAAGAGTGTGGGTTGAGGAAGTCATGTTCGTTTTAGCGTTTGTTTTTGTGCTAGTGTTTCTGTTAGTGTTAGGATTGGAATAGTATTGCAACTCGGTTTCGGTTTCAGTTTTGCGTTAAGGTCAGGATAGTGATAGGGTTAGGGTTAGGGTTAGCGTTAGGGTTGGCTTAGGTTTAGGGTTAGGGTTGGCAGCAATGTAGTTTTACTTTCTCTTACTCTGTCACAGAACGATGCTGAGTTACCATTGCAGCACTCTCACACTTTGAGAATGCACTCACTTAGAATGGAGAGTAGTCTCGCACATTGAATAAGGACTTTAGCTGAGTCCAAATCTGACGCTCTGTGTCACAGAAATATCAAACTCATTTCAGCACAGTGACAAAGTGAAAAAGCACTCTCTGTTTCAGAGCAGACACAAGCAACGATTTAGCAGTGCTACTGTGTACGAACCAGTGACACACTGGTTCACTCCCTTCACAATCACTATGTTAGCCAAGTAACGTGATGTCACATTTTTCTCGTTCAATGTCATACTTCATGTACATTGTTTCCTAACTCACCTACGATGTGTCCAAAAACACACAGAATGTTCCAATACTAAAGCGCTACTTCCCAACACTCAACAATAATGTCACACAGAATTATCAGCCTCAGAGCTTTGTGGCACAGTGAGTCAGAAGACTACCACTAACAATTCACTCATAATGTGATTTCCATCACTCACGTTAATAGTCTTAGGATGGCACAGTGAATTGACGTTTGGATCCTGTGTTGCATGAAATCAGATAGTGTTCTTGTTCTGAAATGTTGTAATTGTACTCAAGAACAGAACGAAAGCACTGTCACCAACTCTCTATCTGCCGTCTCGAACATTTTCACGGTATCCTCAATCATGCTTATGGTACACTCGCATGTGCCATAGAAGTGACTCATAGAAACACAACATTCACAAATACTATCTCAGGAATCTAGGGTAGTGTCATTTTCTCCCTCTCATGTTAGGTGTGGGAAGAGTGTGGGTTGAGGAAGTAATGTTCCTTTTAGCGTTTGTTTTTGTGCTAGTGTTTCTGTTAGTGTTAGGATTGGAATAGTATTGCAACTCAGTTTCGGTTTCAGTTTTGCGTTAAGGTCAGGATAGTGATAGGGTTAGGTTAGGGTTAGGTTAGGGTTAGCGTTAGGGTTGGCTTAGGTTTAGGGTTAGGGTTGGCAGCAATGTAGTTTTACTTTCTCTTACTCTGTCACAGAACAATGCTGAGTTACCATTGCAGCACTCTCACACTTTGAGAATGCACTCAGTTAGAATGGAGAGTAGTCTCGCACATTGAATAAGGACTTTAGCTGAGTCCAAATCTGACACTCTGTGTCACAGAAATATCAAAACTCGTTACAGCACAGTGACAAAGTGAAAAAGCACTCTCTGTTTCAGAGCAAACACAAGCAACGATTTAGCAGTGCTACTGTGTACGAACCAGTGACACACTGGTTCACTCCCTTCACAATCACTATGTTAGCCAAGTAACGTGATGTCACATTTTTCTCGTTCAATGTCATACGTCATATACATTGTTTCGTAATCACCTACGATGTCTCGAAAAACACACAGAATGTACCAATACTAAAGCGCTACTTCCCAACACTCAACAATAATGTCACACAGAATTATCAGCCTCAGTGCTTTGTGGCACAGTGAGTCAGAAGACTACCACTAACAATTCACTCATAATGTGATTTCCATCACTCACGCTAATAGTCTTAGGATGGCACAGTGAATTGACATTTGGATCCTGTGTTGCATGAAATCAGATAGTGTTCTTGTTCTGCAAATGTTGTAATTGTACTCAAGAACAGAACGAAAGCACTGTCACCCACTCTCTATCTGCCGTCTGGAACATTTTCACAGTATCCTCAATCATGCTTATGGTACACTCGCAAGTGCCATAGAAGTGACTCATAGAAACACAACATTCAAAAATACTATCTCAGGACTCTAGGGTAGTGTCATTTTCTCCCTCTCATGTTAGGTGTAGGAAGAGTGTGGGTTGAGGAAGTAATGTTCCCTTTAGCGTTTGTTTTTGTGCTAGTGTTTCTGTTAGTGTTAGGATTGGAATAGTATTGCAACTCGGTTTCGGTTTCAGTTTTCGCATCAAGGTCAGGATAGTGATAGGGTTAGGTTAGTTAGCGTTAGTGTTGGCTTAGGTTTAGGGTTAGGGTTGGCAGCAATGTAGTTTTACTTTCTCTTACTCTGTCAGAACGATGCTGAGTTACCATTGCATCACTCTCACACTTTGAGAATGCACTCACTTAGAATGGAGAGTACTCTCGCACATTGAATAAGGACTCCAGCTGAGTCCAATCTGACGCTCTGTGTCACAGAAATATCAAACTCGTTTCAGCACAGTGACAAAGTGAAAAAGCACTCTCTGTTTCAGAGCAGGCACACGCAAACCGATTTAGCAGTGCTACTGTGTACGAACCAGTGACACACTGGTTCACTCCCTTCACAATCACTATGTTAGCCAAGTAACGTGATGTCACATTTTTCTCGTTCAATGTCATACGTCATATACATTTGTTTCAGAACTCACTTACGATGTCTCGAAACACACAGAATGTACCAATACTAAAGCGCTACTTCCCAACACTCAACAATAATGTCACACCCAGAATTATCAGCCTCAGTGCTTTGTGGCACAGTGAGTCAGAAGACTACCACTAACAATTCACTCATAATGTGATTTCCATCACTCACGCTAATAGTCCAGGATGGCACAGTGAATTGAGGTTTGGATCTTGTGTTGCATGAAATCACATAGTGTTCTTGTTCTGGAAATGTTGTAATTGTACTCAAGAACAGAACGAAAGCACTGTCACCAACTCTCTATCTGCCGTCTCGAACATTTTCACGGTATCCTCAATCATGCTTATGGTACACTCGAATGTGCCATAGAAGTGACTCATAGAAACACAACATTCTCAAATACTATCTCAGGAATCTAGGGTAGTGACATTTTCTCCCTCTCATGTTAGGTATAGGAAGAGTGTGGGTTGAGGAAGTAATGTTCCTTTTAGCGTTTGTTTTTGTGCTAGTGTTTTTGTTAGTGTTAGGATTGTAATAATTATTACAACTCGGTTTCGGTTTTCAGTTTTGCGTTAAGGTCAGGATAGTGATAGGGTTAAGGTTAGGGTTAGGGATAGGGTTAGCGTTAGGGTTGGCTTAGGTTTAGGGTTAGGTTGGCAGCAATGTAGTTTTACTTTCTCTTACTCTGTCACAGAACAATGCTGAGTTACCATTGCATCACTCTCACACTTTGAGAATGCACTCACTTAGAATGGAGAGTAGTCTCGCACATTGAATAAGGACTTTAGCTGAGTCCAAATCTGACGCTCTGTTTCACAGAAATATCAAACTCGTTTCAGCACAGTGACAAAGTGAAAAAGCACTCTCTGTTTCAGAGCAGACACACGCAACAGTTGCTGGTGCTACTGTCAGTACGAACCAGTGACACACTGGTTCACTCCCTTCACAATCACTATGTTAGCCAAGTAACGTGATGTCACATTTTCTCGTTCAATGTCATACTTCATATACATTGTTTCGTAACTCACCTACGATGTCTCGAAAACACACAGAATGTTCCAATACCAAAGCGCTACTTCCCAACACTCAACAATAATGTCACACAGAATATCAGCCTCAGTGCTTTGTGGCACAGTGAGTCAGAAGACTACCACTACCCACTCTCATAATGTGATTTCCATCACCACGCTAATAGGTCTTAGGATGGCACAGTGAATTGACGTTTGGATCCTGTGTTGCATGAAATCAGATAGTGTTCTTGTTCTGGAAATGTTGTAATTGTACTCAAGAACAGAACGAAAGCACTGTCACCCACTCTCTATCTGCCGTCTCGAACATTTTCACGGTATCCTCAATCATGCTTATGGTACACTCGCATGTGCCATAGAAGTGACTCATAGAAACACAACATTCACAAATACTATCTCAGGACTCTAGGGTAGTGTCATTTTCTCCCTCTCATGTTAGGTGTAGGAAGAGTGTGGGTTGAGGAAGTAATGTTCGTTTTAGCGTTTGTTTTTGTGCTAGTGTTTCTGTTAGTGTTAGGATTGGAATAGTATTGCAACTCGGTTTCGGTTTCAGTTTTGCGTTAAGGTCAGGATAGTGATAGGGTTAGGGTTAGGGTTAGCGTTAGGGTTGGCTTAGGTTTAGGGTTAGGGTTGGCAGCAATGTAGTTTTACTTTCTCTTACTCTGTCACAGAACGATGCTGAGTTACCATTGCAGCACTCTCACACTTTGAGAATGCACTCACTTAGAATGGAGAGTAGTCTCGCACATTGAATAAGGACTTTAGCTGAGTCCAAATCTGACGCTCTGTGTCACAGAAATATCAAACTCGTTTCAGCACAGTGACAAAGTGAAAAAGCACTCTCTGTTTCAGAGCAGACAAGCAACGATGTAGCAGTGCTACCGTGTACGAACCAGTGACACACTGGTTCACTCCCTTCACAATCACTATGTTAGCCAAGTAACGTGATGTCACATTTTTCTCGTTCAATGTCATACTTCATGTACATTGTTTCCTAACTCACCTACGATGTGTCCAAAAACACACAGAATGTTCCAATACTAAAGCGCTACTTCCCAACACTCAACAATAATGTCACACAGAATTATCAGCCTCAGAGCTTTGTGGCACAGTGAGTCAGAAGACTACCACTAACAATTCACTCATAATGTGATTTCCATCACTCACGCTAATAGTCTTAGGATGGCACAGTGAATTGACGTTTGGATCCTGTGTTGCATGAAATCACATAGTGTTCTTGTTCTGGAAATGTTGTAATTGTACTCAAGAACAGAACGAAAGCACTGTCACCCACTCTCTATCTGCCGTCTCGAACATTTTCACGGTATCCTCAATCATGCTTATGGTACACTCGCATGTGCCATAGAAGTGACTCATAGAAACACAACATTCACAAATACTATCTCAGGAATCTAGGGTAGTGTCATTTTCTCCCTCTCATGTTAGGTGTAGGAAGAGTGTGGGTTGAGGAAGTAATGTTCCTTTTAGCGTTTGTTTTTGTGCTAGTGTTTCTGTTAGTGTTAGGATTGAATAGTATTGCAACTCGGTTTCGGTTTCAGTTTTGCGTTAAGGTCAGGATAGTGATAGGGTTAGGGTTAGGGTTAGGGTTAGGTTAGCGTTAGGGTTGGCTTAGGTTTAGGGTTAGGGTTGGCAGCAATGTAGTTTTACTTTCTCTTACTCTGTCACAGAACGATGCTGAGTTACCATTGCAGCACTCTCACACTTTGAGAATGCACTCACTTAGAATGGAGAGTAGTCTCGCACATTGAATAAGGACTTTAGCTGAGTCCAAATCTGACGCTCTGTGTCACAGAAATATCAAACTCGTTTCAGCACAGTGACAAAGTGAAAAAGCACTCTCTGTTTCAGAGCAGACACACGCAACGATTTAGCAGTGCTACCGTGTACGAACCAGTGACACACTGGTTCACTCCCTTCACAATCACTATGTTAGCCAAGTAACGTGATGTCACATTTTTCTCGTTCAATGTCATACTTCATGTACATTGTTTCCTAACTCACCTACGATGTGTCCAAAAACACACAGAATGTTCCAATACTAAAGCGCTACTTCCCAACACTCAACAATAATGTCACACAGAATTATCAGCCTCAGAGCTTTGTGGCACAGTGAGTCAGAAGACTACCACTAACAATTCACTCATAATGTGATTTCCATCACTCACGCTAATAGTCTTAGGATGGCACAGTGAATTGACGTTTGGATCCTGTGTTGCATGAAATCACATAGTGTTCTTGTTCTGGAAATGTTGTAATTGTACTCAAGAACAGAACGAAAGCACTGTCACCCACTCTCTATCTGCCGTCTCGAACATTTTCACGGTATCCTCAATCATGCTTATGGTACACTCGCATGTGCCATAGAAGTGACTCATAGAAACACAACATTCACAAATACTATCTCAGGAATCTAGGGTAGTGTCATTTTCTCCCTCTCATGTTAGGTGTAGGAAGAGTGTGGGTTGAGGAAGTAATGTTCCTTTTAGCGTTTGTTTTTGTGCTAGTGTTTCTGTTAGTGTTAGGATTGGAATAGTATTGCAACTCGGTTTCGGTTTCAGTTTTGCGTTAAGGTCAGGATAGTGATAGGGTTAGGGTTAGGGTCAGGGTTAGGGTTGGTTAGGTTTAGGGTTAGGGTTGGCAGCAATGTAGTTTTACTTTCTCTTACTCTGTCACAGAACGATGCTGAGTTACCATTGCAGCACTCTCACACTTTGAGAATGCACTCACTTAGAATGGAGAGTAGTCTCGCACATTGAATAAGGACTTTAGCTGAGTCCAAATCTGACGCTCTGTGTCACAGAAATATCAAACTGTTTCAGCACAGTGACAAAGTGAAAAAGCACTCTCTGTTTCAGAGCAGACACACGCAACGATTTAGCAGTGCTACTGTGTACGAACCAGTGACACACTGGTTCACTCCCTTCACAATCACTATGTTAGCCAAGTAACGTGATGTCACATTTTTCTCGTTCAATGTCATACTTCATATACATTGTTTCCTAACTCACCTACGATGTGTCCAAAAACACACAGAATGTTCCAATACTAAAGCGCTACTTCCCAACACTCAACAATAATGTCACACAGAATTATCAGCCTCAGTGCTTTGTGGCACAGTGAGTCAGAAGACTACCACTAACAATTCACTCATAATGTGATTTCCATCACTCACGCTAATAGTCTTAGGATGGCACAGTGAATTGACGTTTGGATCCTGTGTTGCATGAAATCACATAGTGTTCTTGTTCTGGAAATGTTGTAATTGTACTCAAGAACAGAACGAAAGCACTGTCACCACTCTCTATCTGCCGTCTCGAACATTTTCACGGTATCCTCAATCATGCTTATGGTACACTCGCATGTGCCATAGAAGTGACTCATAGAAACACAACATTCACAAATACTATCTCAGGAATCTAGGGTAGTGTCATTTTCTCCTCTCATGTTAGGTGTAGGAAGAGTGTGGGTTGAGGAAGTAATGTTCCTTTTAGCGTTTGTTTTTGTGCTAGTGTTTCTGTTAGTGTTAGGATTGGAATAGTATTGCAACTCGGTTTCGGTTTCAGTTTTGCGTTAAGGTCAGGATAGTGATAGGGTTAGGGTTAGGGTTAGGTTAGGGTTAGCGTTAGGGTTGGCTTAGGTTTAGGGTTAGGGTTGGCAGCAATGTAGTTTTACTTTCTCTTACTCTGTCACAGAACGATGCTGAGTTACCATTGCAGCACTCTCACACTTTGAGAATGCACTCACTTAGAATGGAGAGTAGTCTCGCACATTGAATAAGGACTTTAGCTGAGTCCAAATCTGACGCTCTGTGTCACAGAAATATCAAACTCGTTTCAGCACAGTGACAAAGTGAAAAAGCACTCTCTGTTTCAGAGCAGACACACGCAACGATTTAGCAGTGCTACTGTGTACGAACCAGTGACACACTGGTTCACTCCCTTCACAATCACTATGTTAGCCAAGTAACGTGATGTCACATTTTTCTCGTTCAATGTCATACTTCATGTACATTGTTTCCTAACTCACCTACGATGTGTCCAAAAACACACAGAATGTTCCAATACTAAAGCGCTACTTCCCAACACTCAACAATAATGTCACACAGAATTATCAGCCTCAGTGCTTTGTGGCACAGTGAGTCAGAAGACTACCACTAACAATTCACTCATAATGTGATTTCCATCACTCACGCTAATAGTCTTAGGATGGCACAGTGAATTGACGTTTGATCCTGTGTTGCATGAAATCACATAGTGTTCTTGTTCTGGAAATGTTGTAATTGTACTCAAGAACAGAACGAAAGCACTGTCACCCACTCTCTATCTGCCGTCTCGAACATTTTCACGGTATCCTCAATCATGCTTATGGTACACTCGCATGTGCCATAGAAGTGACTCATAGAAACACAACATTCACAAATACTATCTCAGGAATCTAGGGTAGTGTCATTTTCTCCTCTCATGTTAGGTGTAGGAAGAGTGTGGGTTGAGGAAGTAATGTTCTTTTAGCGTTTGTTTTTGTGCTAGTGTTTCTGTTAGTGTTAGGATTGGAATAGTATTGCAACTCGGTTTCGGTTTCAGTTTTGCGTTAAGGTCAGGATAGTGATAGGGTTAGGGTTAGGGTTAGCGTTAGGGTTGGCTTAGGTTTAGGGTTAGGGTTGGCAGCAATGTAGTTTTACTTTCTCTTACTCTGTCACAGAACGATGCTGAGTTACCATTGCAGCACTCTCACACTTTGAGAATGCACTCACTTAGAATGGAGAGTAGTCTCGCACATTGAATAAGGACTTTAGCTGAGTCCAAATCTGACGCTCTGTGTCACAGAAATATCAAACTCGTTTCAGCACAGTGACAAAGTGAAAAAGCACTCTCTGTTTCAGAGCAGACACAAGCAACGATTTAGCAGTGCTACAGTGTACGAACCAGTGACACACTGGTTCACTCCCTTCACAATCACTATGTTAGCCAAGTAACGTGATGTCACATTTTTCTCGTTCAATGTCATACTTCATGTACATTGTTTCCTAACTCACCTACGATGTGTCCAAAAACACACAGAATGTTCCAATACTAAAGCGCTACTTCCCAACACTCAACAATAATGTCACACAGAATTATCAGCCTCAGAGCTTTGTGGCACAGTGAGTCAGAAGACTACCACTAACAATTCACTCATAATGTGATTTCCATCACTCACGCTAATAGTCTTAGGATGGCACAGTGAATTGACGTTTGGATCCTGTGTTGCATGAAATCACATAGTGTTCTTGTTCTGGAAATGTTGTAATTGTACTCAAGAACAGAACGAAAGCACTGTCACCCACTCTCTATCTGCCGTCTCGAACATTTTCACGGTATCCTCAATCATGCTTATGGTACACTCGCATGTGCCATAGAAGTGACTCATAGAAACACAACATTCACAAATACTATCTCAGGAATCTAGGGTAGTGTCATTTTTCCCTCTCATGTTAGGTGTAGGAAGAGTGTGGGTTGAGGAAGTAATGTTCGTTTTAGCGTTTGTTTTTGTGCTAGTGTTTCTGTTAGTGTTAGGATTGGAATAGTATTGCAACTCGGTTTCGGTTTCAGTTTTGCGTTAAGGTCAGGATAGTGATAGGGTTAGGGTTAGGGTTAGCGTTAGGGTTGGCTTAGGTTTAGGGTTAGGGTTGGCAGCAATGTAGTTTTACTTTCTCTTACTCTGTCACAGAACGATGCTGAGTTACCATTGCAGCACTCTCACACTTTGAGAATGCACTCACTTAGAATGGAGAGTAGTCTCGCACATTGAATAAGGACTTTAGCTGAGTCCAAATCTGACGCTCTGTGTCACAGAAATATCAAACTCGTTTCAGCACAGTGACAAAGTGAAAAAGCACTCTCTGTTTCAGAGCAGACACAGCAACGATTTAGCAGTGCTACTGTGTACGAACCAGTGACACACTGGTTCACTCCCTTCACAATCACTATGTTAGCCAAGTAACGTGATGTCACATTTTTCTCGTTCAATGTCATACTTCATGTACATTGTTTCCTAACTCACCTACGATGTGTCCAAAAACACACAGAATGTTCCAATACTAAAGCGCTACTTCCCAACACTCAACAATAATGTCACACAGAATTATCAGCCTCAGAGCTTTGTGGCACAGTGAGTCAGAAGACTACCACTAACAATTCACTCATAATGTGATTTCCATCACTCACGCTAATAGTCTTAGGATGGCACAGTGAATTGACGTTTGGATCCTGTGTTGCATGAAATCACATAGTGTTCTTGTTCTGGAAATGTTGTAATTGTACTCAAGAACAGAACGAAAGCACTGTCACCCACTCTATCTGCCGTCTCGAACATTTTCACGGTATCCTCAATCATGCTTATGGTACACTCGCATGTGCCATAGAAGTGACTCATAGAAACACAACATTCACAAATACTATCTCAGGAATCTAGGGTAGTGTCATTTCTCCCTCTCATGTTAGGTGTAGGAAGAGTGTGGGTTGAGGAAGTAATGTTCCTTTAGCGTTTGTTTTTGTGCTAGTGTTTCTGTTAGTGTTAGGATTGGAATAGTATTGCAACTCGGTTTCGGTTTCAGTTTTGCGTTAAGGTCAGGATAGTGATAGGGTTAGGGTTAGGGTTAGCGTTAGGGTTGGCTTAGGTTTAGGGTTAGGGTTGGCAGCAATGTAGTTTTACTTTCTCTTACTCTGTCACAGAACGATGCTGAGTTACCATTGCAGCACTCTCACACTTTGAGAATGCACTCACTTAGAATGGAGAGTAGTCTCGCACATTGAATAAGGACTTTAGCTGAGTCCAAATCTGACGCTCTGTGTCACAGAAATATCAAACTCGTTTCAGCACAGTGACAAAGTGAAAAAGCACTCTCTGTTTCAGAGCAGACACAAGCAACGATTTAGCAGTGCTACGTGTACGAACCAGTGACACACTGGTTCACTCCCTTCACAATCACTATGTTAGCCAAGTAACGTGATGTCACATTTTTCGTTCAATGTCATACTTCATGTACATTGTTTCCTAACTCACCTACGATGTGTCCAAAAACACACAGAATGTTCCAATACTAAAGCGCTACTTCCCAACACTCAACAATAATGTCACACAGAATTATCAGCCTCAGAGCTTTGTGGCACAGTGAGTCAGAAGACTACCACTAACAATTCACTCATAATGTGATTTCCATCACTCACGCTAATAGTCTTAGGATGGCACAGTGAATTGACGTTTGGATCCTTGTGGCATGAAATCACATAGTGTTCTTGTTCTG
>NW_026126457.1:0-73701 GCF_943737965.1 Phodopus roborovskii
GGTTTCGGTTTCAGTTTTGCGTTAAGGTCAGGATAGTGATAGGGTTAGGGTTAGGGTTAGCGTTAGGGTTGGCTTAGTTTAGGGTTAGGGTTGGCAGCAATGTAGTTTTTACTTTCTCTTACTCTGTCACAAAACGATGCTGAGTTACCATTGCACAACCTCACACTTTGAGAATGCACTCACTTAGAATGGAGAGTAGTCTCGCACATTAGGAATAAGAACTTTAGCTGAGTCCAAATCTGACGCTCTGTGTCACAGAAATATCAAACTCGTTTCAGCACAGTGACAAAGTGAAAAAGCACTCTCTGTTTCAGAGCAGACACAAGCAACGATTTAACAGTGCTACCGTGTACGAACCAGTGACACACTGGTTCCCTCCCTTCACAATCACCATGTTAGCCAAGTAACGTGATGTCACATTTTCTCGTTCCAATGTCATACTTCATGTACATTGTTTCCTAACTCACCTACGATGTGTCCAAAAACACACAGAATGTTCCAATACTAAAAAGCTTCTTCCCAACACTCAACAATAATGTCACACAGAATTATCAGCCTCAGAGCTTTGTGGCCCAGTGAGTTAGAAGACTACCACTAAAAATTCCTCATAATGTGATTTCCATCACTCACGCTAATAGTCTTAGGATGGCACAGTGAATTGACGTTTGGATCCTGTGTTGCATGAAATCACATAGTGTTCTTGTTCTGGAAATGTTGTAATTGTACTCAAGGGCAAGGCAACCACTTTGTCACCAACTCTCTATCTGCGTCTGAACATTTTCACGGTATCCTCAATCATGCTTATGGTACACCTGCATGTGCCATAGAAGTGACTCATAGAAACACAACATTCACAAATACTGTCTCAGGAATCTAGGGTAGTGTCATTTTCTCCCCTCATGTTAGGTGTGGGAAGAGTGTGGGTTGAGGAGTAATGTTCCTTTTAGCGTTTGTTTTTGTGCTAGTGTTTCTGTTAGTGTTTAAGTTGTAATAGTATTGCAACTCGGTTTCGGTTCCAGTTTTGCGTTAAGGTCAGGATAGTGATAGGGTTAAGGTTAGGGTTAGGGTTAGGGTTAGCGTTAGGGTTGGCTTAGGTTTAGGGTTAGGGTTGGCAGCAGTAGTTTTACTTTCTCTTTCTCTGTCACAAAACGATGCTGAGTTACCATTAAATCACTCTACCCTTTGAGAATGCACTCACTTAGAATGGGAGAGCAGTCTGCCACATTGAATAAGGACTTTAGCTGAGTCCAAATCTGACGGCTCTGTGTCACAGAAATATCAAACTCATTTCAGCACAGTGACAAAGTGAAAAAAAGCACTCTCTTTTCAGAGCAGGCACACGCAACGATTTAGCAGTGCTACTGTGTACGAACCAGTGACACACTGGTTCACTCCCTTCACAATCACTATGTTAGCCAGAGCAATTGATGTCATTTTTCTCGTTCAATGTCATACGTCATATACATTGTTTCGTAACTCACCTACGATGTCTCAGAAAAAACACACAAATGTTTCAATACTAAGCGCTACTTCCAACATAATAATATGTCTTTGAATTATCAGCCTCAGTCTTTGGCACAGTGAGTCAGAAAGACTACCACTAACAATTCACTCATAATGTGATTTCCATCACTCACGCTAATAGTCTTAGGATGGGCGCAGTGAATTGACGTTGGATCCTGTGTTGCATAAAATCAGATAGTGTTCCTTGTTCTGCAAATGTTGTAATTGTACTCAAAACAAGTAACGAAAGCACTATCACCCACTCTCTATCTGCCGTCTCGAACATTTTCACAGTATCCTCAATCATGTTATGGTACACTCACAAGTGCCATAAGTGACTCATAAAACACAACATTCAAAAATACTATCTCAGGACTCTAGGGTAGTGTATTTCTCCCCTCATGTTAGTTTGTTGTTGGAAGTCATGTTCTTTTAGCGTTTGTTTTTGTGCTAGTGTTTCTGTTAGTGTTAGGATTGGAATATTTGCAACTCTTTGGTTTCAGTTTTGCGTTAAGGTCAGGATAGTGATAGGGTTAGGGTTAGGGTTAGCGTTAGGGTTGGCTTAGGTTTAAGGTTAGGGTTGGCAGCAATGTGGTTTACTTTCTCATACTCTGTCACAAAACGATGCTGAGTTACCATTGAATCACTCTGCACTTTGAGAATGCACTCACTTGAATGGAGAGTAGTCTCGCACATTGAATAAGGACTTTAGCTGAGTCCAAATCTGACGCTCTGTGTCACAGAAATATCAAACTCATTTCAACACAGTGACAAAGTGAAAAAAGCACTCTCTGTTTCAGAGCAGAGCACACGCAACGATTTAGCAGTGCTGTGTACAAACCCAGTGACACTGGTTCACTCCCTTCACAATCACTATGTTAGCCAAGTAACATTGATGTCACATTTTCTCGTTCAATGTCATACGTCATATACATTTGTTTAAGTAACATCACCCTCTGATGTCTCGAAAAACACACAGAATGTTCCAATACTAAAGCGCTACTTGCCAACACTCAACAATAATATGCTACAGAATTTATCAGCCTCAGTGCTTTGTGGCACAGTGAGTCAGAAGACTACCACTAACAATTCTCTCATAATGTGATTTCCATCACTCACGCTAATAGTCTTAGGATGGCGCAGTGAATTGACGTTTGGATCCTGTGTTGCATGAAATAGATAGTGTTCTTGTTCTGCAAATGTTGTAATTGTACTCAAGAACAGAACGAAAGCACTATCACCCACTCTCTATCTGGCGTCTCGAACATTTTCACAGTATCCTCAATCATGCTTGGTGCACTCGCAAGTGCCATAAGTGACTCATAGAAACACAACATTCAAAAATACTATCTCAGGACTCTAGGGTGATGTCATTTTCTCCCTCTCATGTTAGTTGTAGGAAGAGTGTGGGTTGAGGAAGTCATGTTCGTTTTAGCGTTTGTTTTTGTGCTAGTGTTTCTGTTAGTGTTAGGATTGGAATATGTCCCGCTCGGTTTCGGTTTCAGTTTTGCGTTAAAATCAGGATAGTGATAGGGTTGGGTTAGGGTTAGCGTTAGGGTTGGCTTGGGTTTAGGGTTAGGGTTGGCAGCAATATATTTTTACCTCTATTACTCTGTCACAGAGCGATGCTGAGTTACCATTGCATCACTCTCCACACTTTGAGAATGCACTCACTTAGAATGGAGAGTAGTCTCGCACATTGAATAAGGACTTTAGCTGAGTCCAAATCTGACGCTCTGTGTCACAGAAATATCAAACTCATTTCAGCACAGTGACAAAGTGAAAAAGCACTCTCTGTTTCAGAGCAGGCACACACCAACGATTTAGCAGTGCTACTGTGTGCTGAACCAGTGACACACTGGTTCCCTCCCTTCACAATCACTATGTTAGCCAAGTAACGTGATGTCATTTTTCTCGTTCAATGTCATACGTCATATACATTGTTTCGTAACTCACCTACGATGTCTCGAAAAACACACAGAATGTTCCAATACTAAAGCGCTACTTCCCAACACTCAACAATAATGTCACATAAAATTATCAGCCTCATGCTGTGGCACAGTGAGTCAGAAGACTACCACTAACAATTCACTCATAATGTGATTTCCATCACTCACGCTAATAGTCTTAGGATGGCCAGTGAATTGACGTTTGGATCCTGTGTTGCATGAAATCAGATAGTGTTCTTTTCAAAATGTTGTAATTGTACTCAAGAACAGAACAGAAAGCACTGTCACCCACTCTCTATCTGCCAAATCTCGAACATTTTCACAGTATCCTCAATCGTAGCCTTAATTTTCACCAAGTGCCATAAGTGACTCATAGAAACACAACATTCAAAAATACTATCTCAGGACTCTGGGTGGTGTCATTTTCTCCCTCTCATGTTAGTTGTAGGAAGAGTGTGGGTTGAGGAAGTCATGTTCGTTTTAGCGTTTGTTTTTGTGCTAGTGTTTCTGTTAGTGTTAGGGATTGGAATAGTATTGCAACTCGGTTTTTAGAGGTTTCAGTTTTGCGTTAAGGTCAGGATAGTGATAGGGTTAGGGTTAGGGTTAGCGTTAGGGTTGGCTTAGGTTTAGGGTTAGGGTTGGCAGCAATGTAGTTTTACTTTCTCTTACTCTGTCACAGAACGATGGTGAGTTACCATTGCAGCACTCTCACACTTTGAGAATGCACTCACTTAGAATGGAGAGTAGTCTCACACATTGAATAAGGACTTTAGCTGAGTCCAAATCTGACGCTCTGTCACAGAAATATCAAACTCGTTTCAGCACAGTGACAAAGTGAAAAAGCACTCTCTGTTTCCAGAGCAGACACAAGCAACGATTTAGCAGTGCTACCGTGTGCGAACCAGTGACACACTGGTTCACTCCCTTCACAATCACCATGTTAGCCAAGTAGCATTGATGTCACATTTCTCGTTCAATGTCATACTTCATGTACATTGTTTCCTAACTCACCTACGATGTGTCCAAAAACACACAGAATGTTCCAATACTAAAGCGCTACTTCCCAACACTCAACAATAATGTCACACAGAATTATCAGCCTCAGAGCTTTGTGGCCCAGTGAGTTAGAAGACTACCACTAAAAATTCACTCATAATGTGATTTCCATCACTCACGCTAATAGTCTTAGGATGGCACAGTGAATTGACGTTTGGATCCTGTGTTGCATGAAATCACATAGTGTTCTTGTTCTGGAAATGTTGTAATTGTACTCAAGAACGGGAGCAAGCACTGTCACCAACTCTCTATCTGCCGTCTCGAACATTTTCACGGTATCCTCAATCATGCTTATGGTACACTCGCATGTGCCATAGAAGTGACTCATAGAAACACAACATTCACAAATACTATCTCAGGAATCTAGGGTAGTGTCATTTTCTCCCTCTCATGTTAGGTGTGGGAAGAGTGTGGGTTGAGGAAGTAATGTTCCTTTTAGCGTTTGTTTTTGTGCTAGTGTTTCTGTTAGTGTTAGGATTGTAATAGTATTGCAACTCGGTTTTAGGTTTCAGTTTTGCGTTAAGGTCAGGATGATGACCAGGTTAGGGTTAGGGTTAGGGTTAGGGTTAGCGTTAGGGTTGGCTTAAGTTTAGGGTTAGGGTTGGCAGCAATGTAGTTTCTTTCTCTTACTCTGTCTCAGAACGATGCTGAGTTACCATTGAATCACTCTCACACTTTGAGAATGCACTCACTTAGAATGGAGAGTAGTCTCGCACATTGAATAAGGACTTTAGCTGAGTCCAAATCTGACGCTCTGTGTCTGAGAAATATCAAACTCGTTTCAGCACAGTGACAAAATTGAAAAAGCACTCTCTGTTTCAGAGCAGACACAGACAACGATTTAGCAGTGCTACAGTATACGAACCACTGACACACTGGTTCACTACCTTCACAATCACTATGTTAGCCAAGTAAGGTGATGTCACATTTTTCTCGTTCAATGTCACATTTCATCTACATTGTTTTCCTAACTCAACTACAATGTGTCCAAAAACACACAGAATGTTCCAATACTAAAGCCTTACTTCCAACACTCAACAATAATGTCACACAGAATTATCAGCCTCGGAGCTTTGTGGCACAGTGAGTCAGAAGACTACCACTAACAATTCACTCATAATGTGATTTCCTGCTCTCACGTTAATAGTCTTAGGATGGCACAATGAATTGACGTTTGGATCCTGTGTTGCATGAAATCACATAGTGTTCTTGTTCTGGAAATGTTGTAATTGTACTCAAGAACAGAACGAAAGCACTGTCACCAACTCTCTATCTGCCGTCTCGAACATTTTCACGGTATCCTCAATCATCTTATGGTACTCGCATGTGCCATAGAAGTGACTCATAGAAACACAACATTCACAAATACTGTCTCAGGAATCTAGGGTAGTGTCATTTTCTCCCTCTCATGTTAGGTGTGGGAAGAGTGTGGGTTGAGGAAGTAATGTTCCTTTTAGCGTTTGTTTTTTTGCTAGTGTTTCTGTTAGTGTTAGGATTGTAATGGCCTTGCAACTCAGTTTTCGGTTTCAGTTTGCGTTAAGGTCAAGATAGTGATAGGGTTAAGTTAGGTTAGGTTAGGTTGGCGTTAGGGGTTGGCTTAGGTTTAGGGTTAGGGTTGGCAGCAATGTAGTTTACTTTCTTTCTCTGTCACAAAACGATGCTGAGTTACCATTAAATCACTCTCACACTTTGAGAATGCACTCACTTAGAATGGAAGTAGTCTGCCCATTGAATAAGGACTTTAGCTGAGTCCAAATCTGACGCTCTGTGTCACAGAAATATCAAACTCATTTCAGCACAGTGACAAAGTGAAAAAGCACTCTCTGTTTCAGAGCAGGCACACGCAACGATTTAGCAGTGCTACTGTGTGCAGACCAGTGACACACTGGTTCCCTCCCCTTCACAATCACTATGTTAGCCAAGTAACGTGATGTCACATTTTCTCCGTTCAATGTCATACGTCCTTATACATTGTTTCGTAACTCACCTACGATGTCTCGAAAAACACACAGAATGTTCCAATACTAAGCGCTACTTCCCAACACTCAACAATAATGTCACACAGAATTATCAGCCTCAGTGCTTTGTGGCACAGTGAGTCAGAAGACTACCACTAACAATTCACTCATAATGTGATTTCCATCACTCACGCTAATAGTCTTAGGATGGGCGCAGTGAATTGACGTTTGGATCCCTGTGTTGCATGAAATCAGATAGTGTTCTTGTTCTGCAAATGTTGTAATTGTACTCAAGAACAGAGCAGAAAGCACTGTCACCTCTCTATCTGCCGTCTCGAACATTTTCACAGTATCCTCAATCATGCTTATGGTACACTCGCAAGTGCCATAGAAGTGACTCATAGAAACACAACATTCAAAAATACTGTATCTCAGGACTCTAGGGTAGTGTCATTTTCTCCCTCTCATGTTAGTTGTAGGAAGAGTGTGGGTTAGGAAGTCGTGTTCGTTTTAGCGTTTGTTTTTGTGCTAGTGTTTCTGTTAGTGTTAGGATTGGAATAGTATTGCAACTCGGTTTCGGTTTCAGTTTGCGTTAAGATCAGGATAGTGATAGGGTTAGGGTTAGGGTTAGCGTTAGGGTTGGCTTAGGTTTAGGGTTAGGGTTGGCAGCAATGTAGTTTTACTCTCTTACTCTGTCACAAAACGATGCTGAGTTACCATTGAATCACTCTCACACTTTGAGAATGCACTCATTAGAATGGAGTGTAGTCTCCCCCTTTGAGATAAGGACTTTAGCTGAGTCCAAATCTGACGCTCTGTGTCTAGAAATATCAAACTCATTTCAGCACAGTGACAAAGTGAAAAAGCACTCTCTGTTTCAGAGCAGCACACTGCTTAATTTAGCAGTGCTACACAATGTCTGAACCAGTGACACACTGGTTCTCCCTTCACAATCACTATATTAGCAAGTAACGTGATGTCACATTTCTCGTTCAATGTCATCGATCATATACATTTGTTTCGTAACTCACCTACGATGTCTCGAAAAACACACAGAATGTTCCAATACTAAGCCTTTACTTCCCAACACTCAACAATAATGTCACTGGGAATTATCAGCCTCAGTGCTTTGTGGCACAGTGAGTCAGAAGACTAACTAACAATTCACTCCATAATGTGATTTCCATCCTCATCTAATAGTCTTAGGATGGCGCAGTGGTGTTTGGATCCTGTGTGCATGAAATCAGATGATGTTCTTGTTCTGCAAATGTTGTAATTGTACTCAAGAACAGAGCAGAAAGCACTGTCACCCACTCTATCTGCCGTCTCGAACATTTTCACAGTATCCTCAATCATGCTTATGGTACACTCGCAAGTGCCATAGAAGTGACTCATAGAAACACAACATTCCAAAAATACTATCTCAGGACTCTAGGGTAGTGTCATTTCTCCCTCTCATGTTAGTTGTAGGAAGAGTGTGGGTTGAGGAAGTCATGTTAGTTTTAGCGTTTGTTTTGTGCTAGTGTTTCTGTTAGTGTTAGGATTGGAATAGTATTGCAACTGGGATTTCGGTTTCAGTTTTGCGTTAAGGTCAGGATAGTGATAGGGTTAGGGTTAGGGTTAGGGTTAGGGTTGTGCTTAGGTTTAGGGTTAGGGTTGGCAGCAGTGTAGTTTTTTATTTCTCTTGCTCTGTCACAGAACGATGTTGAGTTACCATTGCAGCACTCTCACACTTGAGAATGCACTCACTTAGAATGGAGAGTAGTCCTGCACATTGAATAAGAACTTTAGCTGAGTCCAAATCTGACATCTGTGTCACAGAAATATCAAACTCGTTTCAGCACAGTGACAAAGTGAAAAAGCAACTCTGTTTCAAGAGCAGACACAAGCAACGATTTAGCAGTGCTACCGTGTACGAACCAGTGACACACTGGTTCACTCCCTTCACAATCACCATGTTAGCCAAGTAACGTGATGTCACATTTTCTCGTTCAATGTCAATACTTCATGTACATTTGTTTCCTAACTCACCTACGATGTGTCCAAAAACACACAGAATGTTCCAATACTAGCGCTACTTTTTCAACACTCAACAATAATGTCACACAGAATTATCAGCCTCAGTGCTTTGTGGCACAGTGAGTCAGAAGGCTACCACTAACAATTCACTCATAATGTGATTTCCATCACTCACGCTAATAGTCTTAGGATGGCACAGTGAATTGACGTTTGGATCCTGTGTTGCATGAAATCACATAGTGTTCTTGTTTTCTGGAAATGTTGTAATTGTACTCAAGAACAGAACGAAAGCACTGTCACCAACTCTCTTTCTGCCGTCTCGAACATTTTTCACGGTATCCTCAATCATGCTTATGGTACACTCGCATGTGCCATGAAGTGACTCATAGAAACACAACATTCACAAATACTATCTCAGGAATCTAGGGTAGTGTCATTTTCTCCCTCTCATGTTAGGTGTAGGAAGAGTGTGGGTTGAGGAAGTAATGTTCCTTTTAGCGTTTGTTTTTGTGCTAGTGTTTCTGTTAGTGTTAGGATTAGAATAGTATTGTAACTCAGTTTCGGTTCAGTTTTGCGTTAAGGTCAGGATAGTGATAGGGTTAGGGTTAGGGTTAGGGTTAGGGTTAGCGTTAGGGTTGGCTTAGGTTTAGGGTTAGGGTTGGCAGCAATGTAGTTTTACTTTCTCTTACTCTGTCACAAAACAATGCTGAGTTACCATTGCAGCACTCTCACACTTTGAGAATGCACTCAGTTAGAATGGAGAGTAGTCTCGCACATTGAATAAGGACTTTAGCTGAGTACAAATCTGACACTCTGTGTCACAGAAATATCAAACTCGTTTCAGCACAGTGACAAAGTGAAAAAAGCACTCTCTGTTTCAAAACAGACACAAGCAACGATTTAGCAGTGCTACCGTGTCTGAACCAGTGACACACTGGTTCCTCCCTTCACAATCACTATATTTAGCCAAATAACGTGATGTCACATTTCTCGTTCAATGTCATACGTCATATACATTGTTTCGTAACTCACCTACGATGTCTCGAAAAACACACAGAATGTTCCAATACTAAGCGCTACTTCCCAACACTCAACAATAATGTCACACAGAATTATCAGCCTCAGTGCTTTGTGGCACATGGTCTAAAGCTACCACTAACAATTCACTCATAATGTGATTTCCATCACTCACGCTAATAGTCTTAGGATGGCACAGTGAATTATTTGGATCCTGTGTTGCATGAAATCAGATAGTGTTCTTGTTCTGCAAATGTTGTAATTGTACTCAAGAACAGAACGAAAGCACTGTCACCCCACTCTCTATCTGCCGTCTCGAACCATTTCCACAGTATCTCGAAAATCATCACTTATGGTACACTCGCAAGTGCCATAGAAGTGACTCATAAGAAAACACAACATTTAAAAATACTATCTCAGGACTCTAGGTAGTGTCATTTTCTCCCTCTCATGTTAGGTGTAGGAAGAGTGTGGGTTGAGGAAGTCATGTTCGTTTGAGCGTTTGTTTTTGTGCTAGTGTTTCTGTTAGTGTTAGGATTGGAATAGTATTACCTTTCGGTTTCGGTTTCAGTTTTGCGTTAAGGTCAGGATAGTGATAGGGTTAGGGTTAGGGTTAGCGTTAGGGTTGGCTTAGGTTTAGGGTTAGGGTTGGCAGCAATGTGGTTTTTACTTTCTCTTACTCTATCACAGAAACGATGCTGAGTTACCATTGCATCACTCTCACACTTTGAGAATGCACTCACTTAGAATGGAGAGTAGTCACAAGCACATTGAATAAGGACTTTAGCTGAGTCCAAATCTGACGCTCTGTGTCACAGAAATATCAAACTCATTTCAGCACAGTGACAAAGTGAAAAAGCACTCTCTGTTTCAGAGACTTGAGCTGCACTGTAATTTAGCAGTGCTACTGTGTGCAGACCAGTGACACACTGGTTCACTCCCATCACAATCACTATGTTGGCCAAATGATGTCACATTTTTCTCGTTCAATGTCATACGTCATACATTGTTTCGTAACTCACCTACGATGTCTCGAAAAACACAGAATGTTCCAATACTAAGCGCTACTTCCCAACACTCAACAATAATGTCACACAAAATTATCAGCCTCAGTGCTTTGTGGCACAGTGAGTCAGAAGACTACCACTAACAATTCACTCATAATGTGATTTCCATCACTCACGCTAATAGTCTTAGGATGGCACAGTGAATTGACGTTTGGATCTTCTGTTGCATGAAATCAGATAGTGTTCTTGTTCTGGAAATGTTGTAATTGTCTCAAGAACAGGCAGCACTGTCCTTGCTCTCTATGCGTGCCGAACATTTTTCTACAGTATCCTCAATCATGCTTATGGTACACTCGCAAGTGCCATAGAAGTGACTCATAGAAACACAACATTCAAGCTCACTATCTCTCAGGACTCTAGGGTAGGTATACATTTTCTCCCTCTCATGTTAGTTGTAGGAAGAGTGTGGGTTGAGAGTGTGTTCGTTTAGGCGTTTGTTTTTGTGCTAGTGTTTCTGTTAGTGTTAGGATTGGAATAATGTGCAACTCGGTTTCGGTTTCAGTTTTGCGTTAAGGTCAGGATAGTGATAGGGTTAGGGTTAGGGTTAGCGTTAAGTTGTCTAGGTTTAGGGTTAGGGTTGTCGCAATGTAGTTTTACTTTTACTCTTCTCTGTCACAGAGCAGTGCTGAGTTACCATTTGCAGCACTCTCACACTGAGAATGCACTCACTTAGAATGGAAGTAGTCTCGCACATTGAATAAGGACTTTAGCTGGAAAAAGATTGAATCTGACGCTCTGTGTCACAGAAATATCAAACTCGTTTCAGCACAGTGACAAAGTGAAAGAAGCACTCTCTTTTGAGCAGACACAAGCAACGATTTAGCAGTGCTACCGTGTACGAACCAGTGACACACTGGTTCCCTCCCTTCACAATCACCATGTTAGCCAAACAACGTGATGTCACATTTTCTCGTTCAATGTCATACTTCATGTACATTGTTCCTAACTCACCTACGATGTGTCCAAAAACACACAGAATGTTTCCAATATCCAGCGCTACTTTTAACACTCAACAATAATGTCACACAAAATTATCAGCCTCAGAGCTTTGTGGCCCAGTGAGTTAGAAGACTACCACTTTAAAATTCACTCATAATGTGATTTCCATCACTCCAGCTAATAGTCTTAGGATAGCACAGTGAATTGACGTTTGGATCCTGTGTTGCATGAAATCACATAGTGTTCTTGTTGCAAATATTGTAATTGTACTCAAGAACAGAGCAGCACTGTCACCAACTCTATCTGCCGTCTCCAGAACATTTTCTGGTATCCTCAATCATGCTTATGGTACACTTTCGCATGTGCCATAGAAGTGACTCATAGAAACACAACATTCACAAATACTATCTCAGGAATCTAGGGTGTGTCATTTTCTCCCTCTCATGTTAGGTGTGGGAAGAGTGTGGGTTGAGGAAGTAATGTTCACTTTAGCGTTTGTTTTTGTGCTAGTGTTTCTGTTAGTGTTAGGATTGTAATAGTATTGCAACTTCGGTTTCGGTTTCAGTTTTGCGTTAAGGTCAGGATAGTGATAGGGTTAGGGTTAGGGTTAGGGTTAGGGTTAGCGTTAGGGTTGGCTTAAGTTTAGGGTTAGGGTTGGCAGCAATGTAGTTTTACTTTCTCTTACTCTGTCTCAGAACGATGCTGAGTTACCATTGAATCACTCTCACACTTTTGAGAATGCACTCACTTAGAATGGAGAGTAGTCTCGCACATTGAATAAGGACTTTAGCTGAGTCCAAATCTGACGCTCTGTGTCACAGAAATATCAAACTAGTTTCAGCACAGTGACAAAGTGAAAAAGCACTCTCTGTTTCAGAGCAGACACAGACAACGATTTAGCAGTGCTACAGTATACGAACCACTGACACACTGGTTCACTCCTTCACAATCACTATGTTAGCCAAGTAGGTGATGTCACATTTTTCTCGTTCAATGTCACATTTCACATCTACATTGTTTCCTAACTCAACTACAATGTGTCCAAAAACACACAGAATGTTCCAATACTAAGCGCTACTTCCCAACACTCAACAATAATGTCACACAGAATTATCAGCCTCGGAGCTTTGTGGCACAGTGAGTCAGAAGACTACCACTAACAATTCACTCATAATGTGATTTCCATCACTCACGTTAATAGTCTTAGGATGGCACAATGAATTGACGTTTGGATCCTGTGTTGCATGAAATCACATAGTGTTCTTGTTCTGGAAATGTTGTAATTGTACTCAAGAACAGAACAGAAAGCACTGTCATAACTCTCTATCTGCCGTCTCGAACATTTTCGGTATCCTCAATCATGCTTATGGTACACTCGCATGTGCCATAGAAGTGACTCCTTAAACACAACATTCACAAATACTGTCTCAGGAATCTAGGGTAGTGTCATTTCTCCCTCTCATGTTAGGTGTGGGGGAAGAGTGTGGGTTGAGGTAATGTTCCTTTTAGCGTTTGTTTTTGTGCTAGTGTTTCTGTTAGTGTTAGGATTGTAATAGTATTGCAACTCGGTTTCGGTTTCAGTTTTGCGTTAAGGTCAGGATAGTGATAGGGTTAAGGTTAGGGTTAGGGTTAGGGTTAGCGTTAGGGTTGGCTTAGGTTTAGGGTTAGGGTTGGCAGCAATGTGGATTTTTACTTTCTCTTTCTCTGTCACAGAACGATGCTGAGTTACCATTGAATCACTCTCACACTTTGAGAATGCACTCACTTAGAATGGAGAGTAGTCTCGCACATTGAATAAGGACTTTAGCTGAGTCCAAATCTGACGCTCTGTGTCACAGAAATATCAAACTCATTTCAGCACAGTGACAAAGTGAAAAAGCACTCTCTGTTTCAGAGCAGGCACACGCAACGATTTAGCAGTGCTGCTGTGTACAGACCAGTGACACACTGGTTCACTCCCCTTCACAATCACTATGTTAGCCAAGTAACGTGATGTCACATTTTCTCGTTCAATGTCATACGTCATATACATTGTTTCGTAACTCACCTACGATGTCTCGAAAAACACACAGAATGTTCCAATACTAAAGCGCTACTTCCCAACACTCAACAATAATGTCACACAAAATTATCAGCCTCAGTACTTTGTGGCACAGTGAGTCAGAAGACTACCACTAACAATTCACTCATGCGTGATTTCCATCACTCACGCTAATAGTCTTAGGATGGCGCAGTGAATTGACGTTTGGATCCTGTGTTGCATGAAATCAGATAGTGTTCTTGTTCTGCAAATGTTGTAATTGTACTCAGAACAGAACGAAAGCACTGTCACCCACTCTCTATCTGCCGTCTCGAACATTTTCACAGTATCCTCAATCATGCTTATGGTACACTCATAAGTGCCATATGCAAAGTGACTCATAGAAACACAACATTCAAAAATACTATCTCAGGACTCTAGGGTAGTGTCATTTCTCCCTCTCATGTTAGTTGTAGGAAGAGTGTGGAGTTGAGGAAGTCATGTTCGTTTAGCGTTTGTTTTGTGCTGGTGTTTCTGTTAGTGTTAGGATTGGAATAGTATTGCAGCTCGGTTTCGGTTTCAGTTTTGCGTTAAGGTCAGGATAGTGATAGGGTTAGGGTTAGGGTTAGCGTTAGGGTTGGCTTAGGTTTAGGGTTAGGGTTGGCAGCAATGTAGTTTTACTTTCTCTTACTCTGTCTGAAACGATGCTGAGTTACCATTGAATCACTCTCACACTTTGAGAATGCACTCACCTTAGATGAGTAGGCTCGCACATTGAATAAGGACTTTAGCTGAGTCCAAATCTGACGCTCTGTGTCACAAAAATATCAAACTCATTTCAGCACAGTGACAAAGTGAAAAAGCACTCTCTGTTTCAGAGCAGGCACACGCAACGATTTAGCAGTGCTACCGTGTGTGAACCAGTGACACACTGGTTCACTCCCACTCACAATCACTATGTTAGCCAAGTAACGTGATGTCACATTTTTCTCGTTCAATGTCATACGTCATATACATTGTTTCGTAACTCACCTACGATGTCTGAAAACACACAGAATGTTCCAATACTAAGCGCTACTTCCCAACACTCAACAATAATGTCACACAAAATTATCAGCCTCAGTGCTTTGTGGCACAGTGAGTCAGAAGACTACCACTAACAATTCACTCATAATGTGATTTCCATCACTCACGCTAATAGTCTTAGGATGAGCGCAGTGAATTGACGTTTGGATCCTGTGTTGCATGAAATCAGATAGTGTTCTTGTTCTGCAAATGTTATGTGTACTCCAGAACAGGCAAGCGCTGTCACCCACTCTCTATCTGCCGTCTCGAACATTTTCACAGTATCCTCAATCATGCTTATGGTACACTCGCAAAGTGCCATAGAAACGAGGAAGCGCTCTTAGAAACACAACATTCAAAAATACTATCTCAGGACTCTAGGGTAGTGTCATTTTCTCCCTCTCATGTTAGTTGTAGGAAGAGTGTGGGTTGAGGAAGTCATGTTCTTTTAGCGTTTGTTTTGTGCTAGTGTTTCTGTTAGTGTTAGGATTGGAATAGTATTTACCTTTCGGTTTCGGTTTCAGTTTTGCGTTAAGGTCAGGATAGTGATAGGGTTAGGGTTAGGGTTAGGCGGTAGGGTTGGCTTAGGTTTAGGGTTAGGGTTGGCAGCAGTGTAGTTTTACTTTCTCTTACTCTGTAACAGAAGCGATGCTGAGTTACCATTACAGCACTCTCTCACACTTTGAGAATGCTCACTTAGAATGGAGAGTAGTCTCGCACATTGAATAAGGACTTTAGCTGAGTCCAAATCTGACGCTCTGTGTCACAGAAATATCAAACTCGTTTCAGCACAGTGACAAAGTGAAAAAGCACTCTCTGTTTCAGAGCAGACACAAACGCGATTTAGCAGTGCTACAGAGTATGCAGACCAGTGACACACTGGTTCACTCTCCCTTCACAATCACCATGTTAGCCAAATGGCATTGATGTCACATTTTCTCGTTCAATGTCATACTTCATGTACATTGTTCCATAACTCACCTACGATGTGTCCAAAAACACACAGAATGTTCCAATACTAAACGCTACTTCCCAACACTCAACAATAATGTCACACAGAATTATCAGCCTCAGTGCTTTGCTAAAGTGAGTCAGAAGACTACCACTAACAATTCACCCCAATGTGATTTCCATCACTCACGCTAATAGTCTTAGGATGGCACAGTGAATTAGCGTTTTGGATCCTGTGTTGCATGAAATCACATAGTGTTCTTGTTCTGGAAATGTTGTAATTGTGCTCAAGAAGAACAGAGCAGACACCATCACCAACTCTCTTTCTGCCGTCTCGAACATTTTCACGGTATCCTCAATCATGCTTGTAATTTTCGCATGTGCCATAAAAGTGACTCATAGAAACACAACATTCACAAATACTATCTCAGGAATCTAGGGTAGTGTCATTTTTCTCCCCTCATGTTAGGTGTAGGAAGAGTGTGGGTTGAGAGTAATGTTCCTTTTTAGCGTTTGTTTTTGTGCTAGTGTTTCTGTTAGTGTTAGGATTAGAATGGTATTGCAACTCGGTTTCGGTTCAGTTTTGCGTTAAGGTCAAGATAGTGATAGGGTTAGGGTTAGGGTTAGGGTTAGGGTTAGCGTTAGGGTTGGCTTAGGTTTAGGGTTAGGGTTGGCAGCAATGTAGTTTTACTTTCTCTTACTCTGTCACAAGAAAACAATGCTGAGTTACCATTGCAGCACTCTCACACTTTGAGAATGCACTCAGTTAGGACGGAGAGTAGTCTCGCACATTGAATAAGGACTTTAGCTGAGTCCAAATCTGACGCTCTGTGTCACAGAAATATCAAACTCGTTTCAGCACAGTGACAAAGTGAAAAACAACTCTGTTTCAGAGCAGACACAAGCAACGATTTATACCGTGTACGAACCAGTGACACACTGGTTCACTCCCTTCACAATCACTATGTTAGCCAGAAGTAACGTGATGTCACATTTTTCTCGTTCAATGTCATACGTCATATACATTGTTTCGTAACTCACCTACGATGTCTCGAAAAACACACAGAATGTTCCAATACTAAAGCGCTACTTCCCAACACTCAACAATAATGTCACACAAAATTATCAGCCTCAGTGCTTTGTGGCACAGTGAGTCAGAAGACTACCACTAACAATTCACTCATAATGTGATTTCCATCACTCACGCTAATAGTCTTAGGATGGCACAGTGAATTGACATTTGGATCCTGTGTTGCATGAAATCAGATAGTGTTCTTGTTCTGCAAATGTTGTAATTGTACTCAAGAACAGAGCGAAAGCTTACTGTCACCCACTCTCTATCTGCCGTCTCGAACATTTTCACAGTATCCTCAATCATGCTTATGGTACACTCGCAAGTGCCATAAAGTGACTCATAGAAACACAACATTCAAAAATACTATCTCAGGACTCTAGGGTGGTATCATTTTCTCCCCTCATGTTAGGTGTAGGAAGAGTTGGGTTGGGAAGTCATGTTCGTTTAAGCGTTTGTTTTTGTGCTAGTGCTTCTGTTAGTGTTAGGATTGGAATAGTATTGCAACTCCGGTTTCGGTTTCAGTTTTGCGTTAAGGTCAGGATAGTGATAGGGTTAGGGTTAGGGTTAGCGTTAGTGTTGGCTTAGGTTTAGGGTTAGGGTTGGCAGCAATGTAGTTTACTTTCTCTTACTCTGTCACAAAAACGATGCTGAGTTACCATTGCATCACTCTCACACTTTGAGAATGCACTCACACTTAGAATGGAGAGTACTCTCGCACATTGAATAAGGACTTTAGCTGAGTCCAAATCTGACGCTCTGTGTCACAGAAATATCAAACTCGTTTCAGCACAGTGACAGAGTGAAAAAGCACTCTCTGTTTCAGAGCAGGCACACGCAACGATTTAGCAGTGCTCTGTGTACGAACCAGTGACACACTGGTTCACTCCCTTCACAATCACTATGTTAGCCAAGTAACGTGATGTCACATTTTTCTCGTTCAATGTCATACGTCATATACATTGTTTCGTAACTCACTTACGATGTCTCAGAAAAACACACAGAATGTACCAATACTAAAGCATACTTCCCCTTACTCAACAATAATGTCACACAGAATTATCAGCCTCAGTGCTTTGTGGCACAGTGAATTAAGAAGATTCTACTAACAATTCACTCATAATGTGATTTCCATCACTCACGCTAATACCCTCAGGATGGCACAGTGAATTGAGGTTTGGATCCTGTGTTGCATGAAATCACATAGTGTTCTTGTTCTGGAAATATTTGTAATTGTACTCCAGAAGAACAGAGCAGAAAGCACTGTCACCAACTCTCTATCTGCCGTCTCAAAAACATTTCCGGTATCCTCAATCATGCTTATGGTACACTCGCATGTGCCATAAGAAGTGACTCATAGAAACACAACATTCTCAAATACTGTCTCAGGAATCTAGGAGTAGTGTCCTTTCTCCCTCTCATGTTAGTTTATACGAAGAGAGTGTGGGTTGAGAGTAATGTTCCTTTTAGCGTTTGTTTTTGTGCTAGTGTTTCTGTTAGTGTTAGGATTGTAATAGTATTGCAACTCGGTTCGGTTTCAGTTTTGCGTTAAGGTCAGGATAGTGATAGGGTTAAGGTTAGGGTTAGGGTTAGGGTTAGCGTTAGGGTTGGCTTAGGTTTAGGGTTAGGGTTGGCAGCAATGTAGTTTTACTTTCTCTTACTCTGTCACAAAACAATGCTGAGTTACCATTGCATCACTCTCACACTTTGAGAATGCACTCACTTAGAATGGAGAGTAGTCTCGCACATTGAATAAGAACTTTAGCTGAGTCCAAATCTGACGCTCTGTGTCACAGAAATATCAAACTCATTTCAGCACAGTGACAAAGTGAAAAAAGCACTCTCTGTTTCAGAGCAGGCTGCATAACGATTTAGCAGTGCTACCGGTAATGCAGACAGTGACACACTGGTTCCCTCCCTTCACAATCACTATGTTAGCCAAGTAACGTGATGTCACATTTTTCTCGTTCAATGTCATACGTCATATACATTGTTTCGCGTAACTCACCCTACGATGTCTCGAAAAACACACAGAATGTTCCAATACTAAAGCGCTTCTTCCCAACACTCAACAATAATGTCACACAAAATTGTAAGCCTCAGTACTTTGTGGCACAGTGAGTCAAGAGAAGACTACCACTAACAATTCACTCATAATGTGATTTCCATCACTCACGCTAATAGTCTTAGGATGGCACAGTGAATTGACGTTTGGATCCTGTGTTGCATGAATCAGATAGTGTTCTTGTTCTGCAAATGTTGTAATTGTACTCAAGAACAGAAGCAGCATATCACCACTCTCTATCTGCCGTCTCGAACATTTTCACAGTATCCTCCAATCATGCTTATGGTACACTCGCAAGAAGTGCCATAGAAAGTGACTCATAGAAACACAACATTTAAAAATACTATCTCAGGACTCTAGGGTAGTGTCATTTTTCTCCCTCTCATGTTAGTTGTAGGAAGAGTGTGGGTTGAGGAAGTCATGTTCGTTTTAGCGTTTGTTTTGTGCTAGTGTTTCTGTTAGTGTTAGGATTGGAATAGTATTGCAACTCGGTTTCGGTTTCAGTTTTGCGTTAAGGTCAGGATAGTGATAGGGTTAGGGTTAGGGTTAGCGTTAGGGTTGGCTTAGGTTTAGGGTTAGGGTTGGCAGCAGTTGGTTTGCTTTCTCTTACTCTGCCACAGAACGATGCTGAGTTACCATTGCAGCACTCTCACACTTTGAGAATGCACTCACTTAGAATGGAGAGTAGTCTCGCACATTGAATAAGAACTTTAGCTGAGTCCAAATCTGACGCTCTGTGTCACGAAATATCAAACTCGTTTCAGCACAGTGACAAAGTGAAAAAGCACTCTCTGTTTCAGAGCAGACACAAGCAACGATTTAGCAGTGCTACCGGTATGCAGTCCATGACACACTGGTTCACTCCCTTCACAATCACCATGTTAAACAAAGTAACGTGATGTCACATTTTTCTTTCAGTTCCAATGTCATGCTTCATGTACATTGTTTCCTAACTCACCTACGATGTGTCCAAAACACACAGAATGTTCCAATACTAAGCGCTACTTCCCAACACTCAACAATAATGTCACACAGAATTATCAGCCTCAGAGCTTTGTGGCCCAGTGAGTTAAGAAGACTACCACTAAAATTCACTCATAATGTGATTTCCATCACTCACGCTAATAGTCTTAGGATGGCACAGTGAATTGACGTTTGGATCCTGTGTTGCATGAAATCACATAGTGTTCTTGTTCTGGAAATGTTGTAATTGTACTCAAGAAGGAGCAGAGCAGAAAGCACTGTCACCAACTCTCTTTCTGCCGTCTCGAACATTTCACGGTATCCTCAATCATGCTTATGGTACTTTCGCATGTGCCATATAAGTGACTCATAGAAACACAACATTCACAAATACTATCTCGGAATCTAGGGTAGTGTCATTTTCTCCCTCTCATGTTAGGTGTAGGAAGAGTGTGGGTTGAGAGTAATGTTCCTTTTAGCGTTTGTTTTTGTGCCTAGTGTTTCTGTTAGTGTTAGGAGTAGAATAGTATTGCAACTCAGTTTAGGTTTCAGTTTTTGCGTTAAGGTCAGGATAGTGATAGGGTTAGGGTTAGGGTTAGGGTTAGGGTTAGCGTTAGGGTTGGCTTAGGTTTAGGGTTAGGGTTGGCAGCAATGTAGTTTTTGCTTTCTCTTACTCTGTCACAGAACAATGCTGAGTTACCATTGCAGCACTCTCACACTTTGAGAATGCACTCAGTTAGATGGAGTAGTCTCGCACATTGAATAAGGACTTTAGCTGAGTCCAAATCTGACCCTCTGTGTCACAGAAATATCAAACTCGTTTCAGCACAGTGACAAAGTGAAAAAGCTACTCTCTGTTTCCAGAGCAAACACAAGCAACGATTTAGCAGTGCTACCGTGTACAAACCAGTGACACACACTGGTTCACTCCCTTCACAATCACTATGTTAGCCAAGTAACGTGATGTCACATTTTCTCATTCAATGTCATACGTCATATACATTGTTTCGTAACTTCACCTACGATGTCTCGAAAAACACACAGAATGTTCCAATACTAAACGCTACTTCCCAACATAACTAATAATGTCACACAGAATTATCAGCCTCAGTGCTTTGTGGCACAGTGAGTCAGAAGACTACCACTAACAATTCACTCATAATGTGATTTCCATCACTCATATAGTCTTAGGATGGCACAGTGAATTGACATTTGGATCCTGTGTTGCATGAAATCAGATAGTGTTCTTGTTCTATAAATGTTGTAATTGTACTCAAGAACAGAACAAAGCACTGTCACCCACTCTTTATCTGCCGTCTGGAACATTTTCACAGTATCTCAATCATGCTTATGGTACACTCGCAAGTGCCATAGAAGTGACTCATAGAAACACAACATTCAAAAATACTATCTCAGGACTCTAGGGTAGTGTCATTTTCTCCCTCTCATGTTAGGTGTAGGAAGAGTGTGGGTTGAGAGTAATGTTCCTTTTAGCGTTTGTTTTTTTGCTAGTGCTTCTGTTAGTGTTAGGATTGGAATAGTATTGCAGCTCGGTTTCGGTTTCAGTTTTGCGTTAAGGTCAGGATAGTGATAAGGTTAGGGTTAGGGTTAGCGTTAGTGTTGGCTTAGGTTTAGGGTTAGGGTTGGCAGCAATTTAGTTTTACTTTCTCTACCTGTCACAAAACGATGCTGAGTTACCATTGCATCACTCTCACACTTTGAGAATGCACTCACTTAGAATGGAGAGTACTCTCGCATTGAATAAGGACTTTAGCTGAGTCCAAATCTGACGCTCTGTGTCACAGAAATATCAAACTCGTTTCAGCACAGTGACAAAGTGAAAAAGCACTCTCTGTTTCAGAGCAGGCACACGCAACTGCTTTAGCAGTGCTCTGTGTACGAACCAGTGACACACTGGTTCACTCCTTCATAATCACTATGTTAGCCAAGTAACGTGATGTCACATTTTCTCGTTCAATGTCATACGTCGTACCACATTGTTTCGTAACTCACTTACGATTCTCAATAAAACACAGAATGTACCAATACTAAGCGCTACTTCCCAACACTCAACAATAATGTCACACAAAATTATCAGCCTCAGTGCTTTGTGGCACAGTGAGTCAGAAGACTACCACTAACAATTCACTCATAATGTGATTTCCATCACTCACGCTAATACTCAAGATGGCACAGTGAATTGAGGTTTGGATCTTTTGTTGCTAAATCACATAGTGTTCTTGTTCTGGAAATGTTTAATTGTACTCAGAACAGGAAAGCCTGTCACTAACTCTCTATCTGCCGTCTCGAACATTTTCACGGTATCCTCAATCATGCTTATGGTACACTCGCATGTGCACTTAAGTGACTCATAGAAACACAACATTCTCAAATACTGTCTCAGGAATCTAGGGTAGTGTCATTTTCTCCCTCTCATGTTAGGTATACGAAGAGTGTGGTTTGAGAGTAATGTTCCTTTTAGCGTTTGTTTTTGTGCTAGTGTTTCTGTTAGTGTTAGGATTGTAATAGTATTGCAACTCGGTTTCGGTTTTCAGTTTTGCGTTAAGATCAGGATAGTGATAGGGTTAAGGTTAGGGTTAGGGTTAGGGTTAGCGTTAGGGTTGGCTTAGGTTTAGGGTTAATTGGCAGCAATGTAGTTTTACTTTCTCTTACTCTGTCACAAAACAATGCTGAGTTACCATTGCATCACTCTCACACTTTGAGAATGCACTCACTTAGAATGGAGAGTAGTCGCACATTGAATAAGGACTTTAGCTGAGTCCAAATCTGACGCTCTGTGTCACAGAAATATCAAACTCATTTCCAGCACAGTGACAAAGTGAAAAAGCACTCTCTGTTTCAGAGCAGACACAGACAACTACTTAGCAGTGCTACAGTATACGAACCACTGACACACTGGTTCCCTCCCTTCACAATCACTATGTTAGCCAAGTAAGGTGATGTCACATTTTTCTCGTTCAATGTTCACATTTCATCTACATTGTTTCCTAACTCAACTACAATGTGTCCAAAAACACACAGAATGTTCCAATACTAAAGCGCTACTTCCCAACACTCAACAATAATGTCACACCAAATTATCAGCCTCGGAGCTTTGTGGCACAGTGAGTCAGAAGACTACCACTAACAATTCACTCCTAATGTGATTTCCATCACTCCGTTAATAGTCTTAGGATGGCACAATGAATTGACGTTTGGATCCTGTGTTGCATGAAATCACATAGTGTTCTTGTTCTGGAAATGTTGTAATTGTGCTCAGAGCAAACGCTAGCACTGTCACCAACTCTCTATCTGCCGTCTCGAACATTTTCACGGTATCCTCAATCATGCTTTATGGTACACTCGCATGTGCACTAGAAGTGACTCTTAGAAACACAACATTCACAAATACTGTCTCAGGAATCTAGGGTAGTGTCATTTTCTCCCTCTCATGTTGGTGTGGGAAGAGTGTGGGTTGAGGAAGTAATGTTCCTTTAAGCGTTTGTTTTTGTGCTAGTGTTTCTGTTAGTGTTAGAATTGTAATAGTATTGCAACTCCGGTTTGGGTTTCGTTTTGCGTTAAGGTCAGGAAGTAAAGTGACTAGGGTTAAGGTTAGGGTTAGGGTTAGGGTTAGCGTTAGGGTTGGCTTAGGTTTAGGGTTAGGGTTGGCAGCAATGTAGTTTACTTTCTCTTTCTCTGTCACAAAACGATGCTGAGATACCATTAAATCACTCTCACACTTTGAGAATGCACTCACTTAGAATGGAGGTAGTCTCGCATTGAATAAGGACTTTAGCTGAGTCCAAATCTGACGCTCTGTGTCACAGAAATATCAAGCTCATTTCACACAGTGACAAGTGAAAAAGCACTCTCTGTTTCAGAGCAGGCACACCGCCTCGATTTAGCAGTGCTACAGTGTACGAACCAGTGACACACTGGTTCACTCCTTCACAATCACTATGTTAGCCAAATAACGTGATGTCACATTTTCTCGTTCAATGTCATACGTCACTATACATTGTTTCGTAACTCACCTACGATGTCTCGAAAAACACACAGATGTTTCCAATACTAAGCGCTACTTCCCAACACTCAACAATAATGTCACTGGAGTATCAGCCTCAGTGCTTTGTGGCACAGTGAGTCAGAAGACTACCACTAACAATTCACTCATAATGTGATTTCCATCACTCACGCTAATAGTCTTAGGATGGCGCAGTGAATTGACGTTTGGATCCTGTGTTGCATGGGAAATCCAGATAGTGTTCTTGTTCTGCAAATTTTGTAATTGTACTCCAAGAGCCAAGCGAAAGCACTGTCACCCACTCTCTATCTGCCGTCTCGAACATTTTCACAACATCCTCAATCATGCTTATGGTACACTCATAAGTGCCATAGAAGTGACTCATAGAAACACAACATTCAAAAATACTATCTCAGGACTCTAGGGTAGTGTCATTTTCTCCCTCTCATGTTAGTTGTAGGAAGAGTGTGGGTTGAGGAAGTCATGTTCGTTTAGCGTTTGTTTTTGTGCTAGTGTTTCTGTTAGTGTTAGGATTGGAATAGTATTGCAACTCGGTTTCGGTTTCAGTTTTGCGTTAAGGTCAGGATAGTGATAGGTTTAGGGTTAGGGTTAGCGTTAGGGTTGGCTTAGGTTTAGGGTTGGGTTGGCAGCAATGTAGTTTTACTTTCTCTTACTCTGTCACAGAACGATGCTGAGTTACCATTGAATCACTCTCACACTTTGAGAATGCACTCACTTAGAATGGAGAGTAGTCTCGCACATTGAATAAGAACTTTAGCTGAGTCCAAATCTGACTCTGTGTCACCCAGGAAATATCAAACTCATTTTAGCACAGTGACAAAGTGAAAAAGCACTCTCTGTTTCAGAGCAGGCACAGCATACGATTTAGCAGTGCTACCGGGTAATACCCAACAGTGAACACTGGTTCCACTCCCTTCACAATCACTATGTTAGCCAAATAGCGTGATGTCACATTTTTCTCGTTCAATGTCATACGTCATATACATTGTTTCGTAACTTTCACCTACGATGTCTCGAAAAACACACACAGAATGTTCCAATACTAAGCGCTACTTCCCAACACTCAACAATAATGTCACACAGAATTATCAGCCTCAGTGCTTTGTGGCACAGTGAGTCAGAAGACTACCACTAACAATTCACTCATAATGTGATTTCCATCACTCACGCTAATAGTCTTAGGATGGCGCAGTGAATTGACGTTTGGATCCTGTGTTGCATGAAATCAGATAGTGTTCTTGTTCTGCAAATGTTGTAATTGTACTCAAGAACAGAACGCAAGCACTGTCACCCACTCTCTATCTGCCGTCTCGAACATTTTCACAGTATCCTCAATCATGCTTATAATTAGTGCACATGCAAGTGCCATAGAAGTGACTCATAGAAACACAACATTCAACAAATACTATCTCAGGACTCTAGGGTATGTCATTTTCTCCCTCTCATGTTAGTTGTAGGAAGAGTGTGGGTTGAGGAAGTCATGTTACGTTTAGCGTTTGTTTTTGTGCTAGTGTTTCTGTTAGTGTTAGGATTCGAATGTCTTGCACGCTCGGTTTCGGTTTCAGTTTTGCGTTAAGATCAGGATAGTGATAGGGTTAGGGTTAGGTTCGTTAGGGTTGGCTTAGGTTTAGGGTTAGGGTTGGCAGCAGTGTATTTTACTTTTCTCTTACTCTGTCACAAAACGATGCTGAGTTACCATTGCAGCACTCTCACACTTTGAGAATGCACTCACTTAGAATGAGTAGTCTCGCACATTGAATAAGGACTTTAGCTGAGTCCAAATCTGACGCTCTGTGTCACAGAAATATCAAACTCGTTTCAGCACAGTGACAAAGTGAAAAAGCACTCTCTGTTTCAGAGCAGACACAAGCAACGATTTAGCAGTGCTACAGTGTACGAACCAGTGACACACTGGTTCACTCCTTCACAATCACCATGTTAGCCAAATAACATTGATGTCACATTTTCTCGTTCAATGTCATACTTCATGTACATTGTTCCCTAACTTTCACCTACGATGTGTCCAAAAACACACAGAATGTTCCAATACTAAAGCGCTACTTCCCAACACTCAACAATAATGTCACACAGAATTATCAGCCTCAGTGCTTTGTGGCACAGTGAGTCAGAAGGCTCCACTAACAATTCCTCATAATGCAATTTCCATCACTCACGCTAATAGTCTTAGGATGGCTCAGTGAATTGACGTTTGGATCCTGTGTTGCATGAAATCACCAGTGTTCTTGTTCTGGAAATGTTGTAATTGTACTCAAGAACAGAGCAGCACTGTCACCAACTCTCTTTTTGCCGTCTCGAACATTTTCACGGTATCCTCAATCATGCTTATGGTACACACTCATGTGCCATAGAAGTGACTCATAGAAACACAACATTCACAAATACTATCTCAGGAATCTAGGGTAGTGTCATTTTCTCCCTCTCTCATGTTAGGTGTAGGAAGAGTGTGGGTTGAGGAAGTAATGTTCCTTTTTTAGCGTTTGTTTTGTGCTAGTGTTTCTGTTGGTGTTAGGATTAGAATAGTAGTGCAACTCAGTTTCGGTTTCAGTTTTGCGTTAAGGTCAGGATAGTGATAGGGTTAGGGTTAGGGTTAGGGTTAGGGTTAGCGTTAGGGTTGGCTTAGGTTTAGGGTTGGGTTGGCAGCAATGTAGTTTTACTTTCTCTTACTCTGTCACAAAACAATGCTGAGTTACCATTGCAGCACTCTCACACTTTGAGAATGCACTCAGTTAGAATGGAGAGTAGTCTCACTACATTGAATAAGGACTTTAGCTGAGTCCAAATCTGCGCTCTGTGTCACAGAAATATCAAACTCGTTTCAGCACAGTGACAAAAGTGAAAAAGCACTCTGTTTCAGAGCAGACACAAGCTACGATTTAGCAGTGCTACCGTGTACAACCAGTGACACACTGGTTCACTCCCTTCTACAATCACTATGTTAGCCAAGTGATGTCTCATTTTCTCGTTCAATGTCATACGATCATATACATTGTTTAGTAACTCACCCTAAAATGTCTCGAAAAACACACAGAATGTTCCAATACTAAGCGCTACTTCCCAACACTCAACAATAATGTCACACAGAATTATCAGCCTCAGTGCTTTGTGGCACAGTGAGTCAAAGACTACCACTAACAATTCACTCATAATGTGATTTCCATCACTCACGCTAATAGTCTTAGGATGGCACAGTGAATTGGCATTTGGATCCTGTGTTGCATGAAATCAGATAGTGTTCTTGTTCTGCAAATGTTGTAATTGTACTCAAGAACAGAACGAAAGCACTGTCACCCACTCTCTATCTGCCGTCTCGAACATTTTCACAGTATCCTCAATCATGCTTATGGTACACTCGCAAGTGCCATAGAAGTTACTCATAGAAACACAACATTCAGAAATACTATCTCGGGACTCTAGGGTGTGTCATTTTCTCCCTCTCATGTTAGGTGTAGGAAGAGTGTGGGTTGAGGAAGTCATGTTCGTTTAGCGTTTGTTTTTGTGCTAGTGCTTCTGTTAGTGTTAGGATTGGAATAGTATTGCAACTCGGTTTCGGTTTCAGTTTTGCGTTAAGGTCAGGATAGTGATAGGGTTAGGGTTAGGGTTAGCGTTAGTGTTGGCTTAGGTTTAGGGTTAGGGTTGGCAGCAATGTAGTTTACTTTCTCTTACTCTGTCACAGAACGATGCTGAGTTACCATTGCATCACTCTCACACTTTGAGAATGCACTCACTTAGAATGGAGAGTATCTCGCACATTGAATAAGGACTTTAGCTGAGTCCAAATCTGACGCTCTGTGTCACAGAAATATCAAACTCGTTTCAGCACAGTGACAAAGTGAAAAAGCACTCTCTGTTTCAGAGCAGGCACACTTGCAACGATTTAGCAGTGCTCCGTGTACGAACCAGTGACACACTGGTTCACTCCTTCACAATCACTATGTTAGCCAAGTAACGTGATGTCACTTTTTTCTCGTTCAATGTCATACTTCATATACATTGTTTCGTAACTCACTTACGATGTCTCGAAAAACACACAGAATGTACCAATACTAAGCGCTACTTCCCAACACTCAATAATGTCACACAGAATTATCAGCCTCAGTGCTTTGTGGCACAGTGAGTTAGAAGACTACCACTAACAATTCACTCATAATGTGATTTCCATCACTCACGCTAATACTCAGGATGGCACAGTGAATTGAGGTTTTGGATCCTGTGTTGCATGAAATCACATAGTGTTCTTGTTCTGGAAATGTTGTAATTGTACTCAGAACAGAGCGAAAGCACTGTCACCAACTCTCTATCTGCCGTCTCGAACATTTTCACGGTATCCTCAATCATGCTTATGGTACACTCGCATGTGCCACAGAAGTGACTCATAGAAACACAACATTCTCAAATACTGTCTCAGGAATCTAGGGTAGTGTCATTTCTCCCTCTCATGTTAGGTATACGAAAGAGTGTGGGTTGAGGAAGTAATGTTCCTTTTAGCGTTTGTTTTGTGCCTAGTGTTTCTGTTAGTGTTAGGATTGTAATAGTATTGCAACTCGGTTTTCGGTTTCAGTTTTGCGTTAAGGTCAGGATAGTGATAGGGTTAAGGTTAGGGTTAGGGTTAGGGTTAGCGTTAGGGTTGGCTTAGGTTTAGGGTTAGGGTTGGCAGCAATGTAGTTTTTACTTTCTCTTACTCTGTCTGCAGAACAATGCTGAGTTACCATTGCATCACTCTCACACTTTGAGAATGCACTCACTTAGAATGGAGAGTAGCCTCGCACATTGAATAAGGACTTTAGCTGAGTCCAAATCTGACCCTCTGTGTCACAGAAATATCAAACTCATTTCAGCACAGTGACAAAGTGAAAAAACACTCTCTGTTTCAGAGCAGGCACACACAACGATTTAGCAGTGCTACCGTGTACGAACCAGTGACACACTGGTTCACTCCCTTCACAATCACTATGTTAGCCAAGTAACGTAATGTCACATTTTCTCGTTCAATGTCATACTTCATATACATTGTTTCCTAACTCACCTACGATGTCTCGAAAAACACACAGAATATTCCAATACTAAGCGCTACTTCCCAACACTCAACAATAATGTCACACAGAATTATCAGCCCTCAGTGCTTTGTGGCACAGTGAGTCAGAAGACTACCACTAACAATTCACTCATAATGTGATTTCCATCACTCACGCTAATAGTCTTAGGATGGCACAGTGAATTCACGTTTGGATCCTGTGTTGCATGAAATCAGATAGTGTTCTTGTTCTGCAAATGTTGTAATTGTACTCAAGAACAGAGCGAAAGCACTGTCACCCACTCTCTATCTGCCGTCTCGAACATTTTCACAGTATCCTCAATCATGCTTATGGTACACTCGCAAGTGCCATAGAAGTGACTCATAGAAACACAACATTCAAAAATACTATCTCAGGACTCTAGGGTAGTGTCATTTTCTCCCTCTCATGTTAGTTGTAGGAAGAGTGTGGGTTGAGGAAGTAATGTTCGTTTTAGCGTTTGTTTTGTGCTAGTGTTTCTGTTAGTGTTAGGATTGGAATAGTATTGCAACTCGGTTTCGGTTTCAGTTTTGCGTTAAGGTCAGGATAGTGATAGGGTTAGGGTTAGGGTTAGCGTTAGGGTTGGCTTAGGTTTAGGGTAGGGTTGGCAGCAGTGTAGTTTTACTTTCTCTTACTCTGCCCAGAACGATGCTGAGTTACCATTGCAGCACTCTCACACTTTGAGAATGCACTCACTTAGAATGGAGAGTAGTCTCGCACATTGAATAAGGACTTTAGCTGAGTCCAAATCTGACGCTCTGTGTCACAGAAATATCAAACTCGTTTCAGCACAGTGACAAAGTGAAAAAGCACTCTCTGTTTCAGAGCAGACACAAGCAACGATTTAGCAGTGCTACCGTGTACGAGACAGTGACACACTGGTTCACTCCCTTCACAATCACCATGTTAGCCAAGTACGTGATGTCACATTTTCTCGTTCAATGTCATACTTCATGTACATTGTTTCCTAACTCACCTACGATGTGTCCAAAAACACACAGAATGTTCCAATACTAAGCGCTACTTCCCAACACTCAACAATAATGTCACACAGAATTATCAGCCTCAGAGCTTTGTGGCCCAGTGAGTTAGAAGACTACCACTAACAATTCACTCATAATGTGATTTCCATCACTCCTCGCTAATAGTCTTAGGATGGCCAGTGAATTGACGTTTGGATCCTGTTTGCATGGAAATCACATAGTGTTCTTGTTCTGGAAATGTTGTAATTGTACTCAAGAACAGAACGAAAGCACTGTCACCAACTCTCTTTCTGCCGTCTCGAACATTTTCACGGTATCCTCAATCATGCTTATGGTACACTCGCATGTGCCATAGAAGTGACTCATAGAAACACAACATTCACAAATACTATCTCAGGAATCTAGGGTAGTGTCATTTTCTCCCTCTCATGTTAGGTGTGGGGGGAGTGTGGGTTGAGGAAGTAATGTTCCTTTTCGCGTTTGTATTTGTGCTAGTGTTTCTGTTAGTGTTAGGATTAGAATAGTATTGCAACTCAGTTTCGGTTTCAGTTTTGCGTTAAGGTCAAGATAGTGATAGGGTTAAGGTTAGGGTCAGGGTTAGGGTTAAGCGTTAGGGTTGGCTTAGGTTTAGGGTTAGGGTTGGCAGCAATGTAGTTTTTACTTTCTCTTACTCTGTCACAGAACAATGCTGAGTTACCATTGCAGCACTCTCACACTTTGAGAATGCACTCACTTAGAATGGAGAGTAGTCTCGCACATTGAATAAGGACTTTAGCTGAGTCCAAATCTGACGCTCTGTGTCACAGAAATATCAAACTCGTTTCAGCACAGTGACAAAGTGAAAAAGCACTCTCTGTTTCAGAGCAAACACAAGCAGCGATTTAGCAGTGCTCGTGTACGAACCAGTGACACACTGGTTCACTCCCTTCACAATCACTATGTTAGCCAAGTAGCATTGATGTCACATTTTCTCGTTCAATGTCATCGTCATATACATTGTTTCGTAACTCACCTACGATGTCTCAGAAAAACACACAGAATGTTCCAATACTAAGCGCTACTTCCCAACACTCAACAATAATGTCACACAGAATTATCAGCCTCAGTGCTTTGTGGCACAGTGAGTCAGAAGACTACCACTAACAATTCACTCTTAATGTGATTTCCATCACTCAACGCTAATAGTCTTAGGATGGCACAGTGAATTGACATTTGGATCCTGTGTTGCATGAAATCAGATAGTGTTCTTGTTCTGCAAATGTTGTAATTGTACTCAAGAACAGAGCAACCTGTCACCCACTCTCTATCTGCCGTCTCGAACATTTTCACAGTATCCTCAATCATCTTTAATTTACACTCGCAAGTGCCATAGAGTGACTCATAGAAACACAACATTCAAAAATACTATCTCAGGACTCTGGGTGGTGTCATTTCTCCCTCTCATGTTAGGTGTCAGGAAGAGTGTGGGTTGAGGAAGTAATGTTCCTTTTAGCGTTTGTTTTGTGCTAGTGCTTCTGTTAGTGTTAGGATTGGAATAGTATTACAACTCGGTTTCGGTTTCAGTTTTGCGTTAAGGTCAGGATAGTGATAGGGTTAGGTTAGGGTTAGCGTTAGGTTGGCTTAGTTAGGGTTAGGTTGGCAGCAATGTATTTACTTTCTCTTACTCTGTCACAAAACGATGCTGAGTTACCATTACATCACTCTCACACTTTGAGAATGCACTCACTTAGAATGGAAGTACTCTCGCACATTGAATAAGGACTTTAGCTGAGTCCAAATCTCACGCTCTGTGTCTCAGAATATCAAACTCGTTTCAGCACAGTGACAAAGTGAAAAACACTCTCTGTTTCAGAGCAGACACACGCCACGATTTAGCAGTGCTCTGTGTACGAACCAGTGACACACTGGTTCACTCACTTCACAATCACTATGTTAGCCAAGTAACGTGATGTCACATTTTTCTCGTTCAATGTCATATTTCATATACATTGTTTCGTAACTCCCTACGATGTCTCGAAAAACACACAGAATGTACCAATACTAAGCGCTACTTCCCAACACTCAACAATAATGTCACACAGAATTATCAGCCTCAGTGCTTTGTGGCACAGTGAGTCAGAAGACTACCACTAACAATTCACTCATAATGTGATTTCCATCACTCACGCTAATACTCTAGGATGGCACAGTGAATTGAGGTTTGGATCCTGTGTTGCATGAAATCACATAGTGTTCTTGTTCTGGAAATGTTGTAATTGTACTCAAGAACAGGGGAAAGCACTGTCACCACTCTCTCTATCTGCCGTCTCGAACATTTTTCACGGTATCCTCAATCATGCTTATGGTACACTCGCATGTGCCATAAGTGACTCATAGAAACACAACATTCTCAAATACTGTCTCAGGAATCTAGGGTAGTGTCATTTTTCTCCCTCTCATGTTAGGTATACGAGTGTGGGTTGAGGAAGTAATGTTCCTTTTAGCGTTTGTTTTTGTGCTAGTGTTTCTGTTAGTGTTAGGAAATAGTATGCAACTCGGTTTCGGTTTCAGTTTTGCGTTAAGGTCAGGATAGTGATAGGTGAGTTAGGGTTAGGGTTAGGGTTAGCGTTAGGGTTGGCTTAGGTTTAGGGTTAGGGTTGGCAGCAATGTAGTTTTTACTTTCTCTTACTCTGTCACAGAACAATGCTGAGTTACCATTGCATCACTCTCACACTTTGAGAATGCACTCACTTAGAATGGAGAGTAGTCTCGCCATTGAATAAGGACTTTAGCTGAGTCCAAATCTGACGCTCTGTGTCACAGAAATATCAAACTCATTTCAGCACAGTGACAAAGTGAAAAAGCACTCTCTGTTTCAGAGCAGCACATACAACGATTTAGCAGTGCTACCGTGTGCGAACCAGTGACACACTGGTTCACTCCCCACAATCACTATGTTAGCCAAGTAACGTGATGTCCCATTTTTCTCGTTCAATGTCACATTTCATCTACATTGTTTCATAACTCACCTACGATGTGTCCCAAAACACACAGAATGTTCCAATACTAAAGCGCTACTTCCCAACACTCAACAATAATGTCACACAGAATTATCAGCCTCAGAGCTTTGTGGCACAGTGAGTCAGAAGACTACCACTAACAATTCACTCATAATGTGATTTCCATCACTCACGCTAATAGTCTTAGGATGGCACAGTGAATTGACGTTTGGATCCTGTGTTGCTGAAATCAGATAGTGTTCTTGTTCTGCAAATGTTGTAATTGTACTCAAGAACAGACGAAAGCACTGTCATCCACTCTATCTGCCGTCTCGAACATTTTCACGTATCCTCAATCATGCTTATGGTACACTCGCAAGTGCCATAGAAGTGACTCATAGAAACACAACATTCAAAATACTATCTCAGGACTCTAGGGTAGTGTCATTTTCTCCCTCTCATGTTAGTTGTAGGAAGAGTGTGGGTTGAGGAAGTCATGTTCCTTTTAGCGTTTGTTTTTGTGCTAGTGTTTCTGTTAGTGTTAGGATTGGAATAGTATTGCAACTCGGTTTCGGTTTCAGTTTTGCGTTAAGGTCAGGATAGTGATAGGGTTAGGGTTAGGGTTAGCGTTAGGGTTGGCTTAGGTTTAGGGTTAGGGTTGGCAGCAGTGTAGTTTTACTTTCTCTTACTCTGCCACAGAACGATGCTGAGTTACCATTGCAGCACTCTCACACTTTGAAATGCACTCACTTAGAATGGGAGTAGCCTCGCACATTGAATAAGGACTTTAGCTGAGTCCAAATCTGACGCTCTGTGTCACAGAAATATCAAACTCGTTTCAGCACAGTGACAAAGTGAAAAACACTCTCTGTTTCAGAGCAGACACAAGCAACGATTTAGCAGTGCTACCGTGTCCGAACCAGTGACACACTGGTTCACTCCCTTCACAATCACCATGTTAGCCAAGTAACGTGATGTCACATTTTCTCGTTCAATGTCACACTTCATGTACATTGTTTCCTAACTCACCTACGATGTGTCCAAACACACAGAATGTTCCAATACTAAAGCGCTACTTCCCAACACTCAACAATAATGTCACACAGAATTATCAGCCTCAGAGCTTTGTGGCCCAGTGAGTTAAAAGACTACCACTAACAATTCACTCATAATGTGATTTCCATCACTCACGCTATAGTCTTAGGATGGCACAGTGAATTGACGTTTTGATCCCCTGTGTTGCTGAAATCACATAGTGTTCTTGTTCTGGAAATGTTGTAATTGTCTCAAGAACAAGGAAAACACTGTCACCAACTCTCTTTCTGCCGTCTCGAACATTTTTCACGGTATCCTCAATCATGCTTATGGTACACTCGCATGTGCCATATATGTGACTCTAGAAACACAACATTCACAAATACTATCTCAGGAATCTAGGGTGGTGTCTTTTTCTCTCTCATGTTAGGTGTAGGAAGAGTGTGGGTTGAGGAAGTAATGTTCCTTTTCGCGTTTGTTTTGTGCTAGTGTTTCTGTTAGTGTTAGGATTAAAATAGTATTGCAACTCAGTTTCGGTTTCAGTTTTGCGTTAAGGTCAGGATAGTGATAGGGTTAGGGTTGGGGTTAGGGTTAGGGTTAGCGTTAGGGTTGGCTTAGGTTTAGGGTTAGGGTTGGCAGCAATGTAGTTTTACTTTCTCTTACTCTGTCACAGAACAATGCTGAGTTACCATTGCAGCACTCTCACACTTTGAGAATGCACTCAGTTAGAATGGAGTGGTCTCGCACATTGAATAAGGACTTTAGCTGAGTCCAAATCTGCCGCTCTGTGTCACAGAAATATCAAACTCGTTTCAGCACAGTGACAAAGTGAAAAAGCACTCTCTGTTTCAGAGCAAACACAAGCAACGATTTAGCAGTGCTCAGTGTGCAGACCAGTGACACACTAGTTCACTCCCATCACAATCACTATGTTAGCCAAGTAACGTGATGTAACATTTTCTCGTTCAATGTCATACTTCATATACATTGTTTAAGTAACTCACCTACGATGTCTCGAAAAACACACAGAATGTTCCAATACTAAAGCGCTACTTCCCAACACTCAACAATAATGTCACACAGAATTATCAGCCTCAGTGCTTTGTGGCACAGTGAGTCAGAAGACTACCACTAACAATTCACTCATAATGTGATTTCCATCACTCACGTAATAGTCTTAGGATGGCACAGTGAATTGACATTTGGATCCTGTGTTGCATGAAATCAGATAGTGTTCTTGTTCTGCAAATGTTGTAATTGTACTCAAGAACAGAGCGAAAGCACTGTCACCCACTCTCTATCTGCCGTCTGGAACATTTTCACAGTATCCTCAATCATGCTTATGGTACACTCGCAAGTGCCATAGAAGTGACTCATAGAAACACAACATTCAAAAATACTATCTCAGGACTCTAGGGTAGTGTCATTTTCTCCCTCTCATGTTAGGTGTAGGAAGAGTGTGGGTTGAGGAAGTCATGTTCGTTTTAGCGTTTGTTTTGTGCTAGTGCTTCTGTTAGTGTTAGGATTGGAATAGTATTGCAACCGGTTTCGGTTTCAGTTTTGCGTTAAGGTCAGGATAGTGATAGGGTTAGGGTTAGGGTTAGCGTTAGTGTTGGCTTAGGTTAGGGTTAGGGTTGGAAGCAATGTAGTTTTACTTTCTCTTACTCTGTCACAGAACGATGCTGAGTTACCATTTGCAGCACTCTCACACTTTGAGAATGCACTCACTTAGAATGGAGAGTAGTCTCGCCATTGAATAAGGACTTTAGCTGAGTCCAAATCTGACGCTCTATGTCACAGAAATATCAAACTCATTTCAGCACAGTGACAAAGTGAAAAAGCACTCTCTGTTTCAGAGCAGACACAGACAACGATTTTAGCAGTGCTACAGTATACGAACCACTGACACACTGGTTCACTCCTTTCACAATCACTATGTTAGCCAAGTAAGGTGATGTCACATTTTTCTCGTTCAATGTCACATTTCATCTACATTGTTTCCTAACTCAACTACAATGTGTCCAAAAACACAGAATGTTCCAATACTAAGCTACTTCCCAACACTCAACAATAATGTCACACAGAATTATCAGCCTCGGAGCTTTTGGCACAGTGAGTCAAAAGACTACCACTAAAAATTCACTCATAATGTGGTTTCCATCACTCCACGCTAATAGTCTTAGGATGGCACTGTTGGCGTTTGGATCCTGTGTTGCATGAAATCACATAGTGTTCTTGTTCTGGAAATGTTGTAATTGTACTCAAGAACAGAAACGAAAGCACTGTCACCAACTCTCTATCTGCCGTCTCGAACATTTTCACGGTATCCTCAATCATGCTTATGGTACACTCATGTGCCATCGAAGTGACTCATAGAAACACAACATTCACAAATACTGTCTCAGGAATCTGGGTGTGTCTCATTTTCTCCCTCTCATGTTAGGTGTGGGAAGAGTGTGGGTTGAGGAGTAATGTTCCTTTTAGCGTTTGTTTTTGTGCTAGTGTTTCTGTTAGTGTTAGGATTGTAATAGTATTGCAACTCGGTTTCGGTTTCAGTTTTGCGTTAAGGTCAGGATAGTGATAGGGTTAGGGTTGGGGTTAGGGTTAGGGTTAGCGTTAGGGTTGGCTTAGGTTTAGGGTTAGGGTTGGCAGCAGTAGTTTTACTTTCTCTTTCTCTGTCACAGAACGATGCTGAGTTACCATTGAATCACTCTCACACTTTGAGAATGCACTCACTTAGAATGGAGAGTAGTCTCGCGCATTGAATAAGGACTTTAGCTGATCCAAATCTGACGCTCTGTGTCACAGAATATCAAACTCATTTCAGCACAGTAACAAAGTGAAAAAGCACTCTCTGTTTCAGAGCAGGCACACGCAACGATTTGGCAGTGCTACTGTGTACGAACCAGTGACACACTGGTTCACTCCCTTCACAATCACTATGTTAGCCAAGTAACGTGATGTCACATTTTTCTCGTTCAATGTCATACTTCATATACATTGTTTCCTAACTCACCTACGATGTCTCCAAAAACACACAGAATGTTCCAATACTAAGCGCTACTTCCCAACACTCAACAATAATGTCACACAGAATTATCAGCCTCAGTGCTTTGTGGCACAGTGAGTCCAGAAGACTACCACTAACAATTCACTCATAATGTGATTTCCATCACTCACGCTAATAGTCTTAGGATGGCGCAGTGAATTGACGTTTGGATCCTGTGTTGCATGAAATCAGATAGTGTTCTTGTTCTGCAAATGTTGTAATTGTACTCAAGAACGAGCGAAAGCACTGTCACCCACTCTCTATCTGCCGTCTCGAACATTTTCACAGTATCCTCAATCATGCTTATGGTACACTCGCAAGTGCCATAAGTGACTCATAGAAACACAACATTCAAAAATACTATCTCAGGACTCTAGGGTAGTGTCATTTCCCTCATGTTAGTTGTAGGAAGAGTGTGGGTTGAGGAAGTAATGTTCGTTTAGCGTTTGTTTTTGTGCTAGTGTTTCTGTTAGTGTTAGGATTGGAATAGTATTGCAACTCGGTTTCGGTTTCAGTTTTGCGTTAAGGTCAGGATAGTGATAGGGTTAGGTTAGGGTTAGCGTTAGGGTTGGCTTAGGTTTAGGGTTAGGGTTGGCAGCAATGTAGTTTTACTTTCTCTTACTCTGTCACAGAACGATGCTGAGTTACCATTAAATCACTCTCACACTTTGAGAATGCACTCACTTAGAATGGAGAGTAGTGTCGCACATTGAATAAGGACTTTAGCTGAGTCCAAATCTGACGCTCTGTGTCACAGAAATATCAAACTCATTTCAGCACAGTGACAAAGTGAAAAAGCACTCTCTGTTTCAGAGCAGACACACGCAACGATTTAGCAGTGCTACCGTGTACGAACCAGTGACACACTGGTTCCACTCCCTTCACAATCACTATATTGCTAAATAACGTGATGTCACATTTTCTCGTTCAATGTCATACGTCATATACATTGTTTCCTAACTCACCTACGATGTCTCGAAAAACACACAGAATATTCCAATACTAAGCGCTACTTCCCAACACTCAACAATAATATCACACCGAATTATCAGCCTCAGTGCTTTGTAGCACAGTGAGTCAAAAGACTACCACTAACAATTCACTCATAATGTGATTTCCATCACTCACGCTAATAGTCTTAGGATGGCGCAGTGAATTGACGTTTGGATCCTGTGTTGCATGAAATCAGATAGTGTTCTTGTTCTGCAAATGTTGTAATTGTACTCAAGAACAGAGCAGCACTATCACCCACTCTCTATCTGCCGTCTCGAACATTTTCACAGTATCCTCAATCATGCTTATGGTACACTCGCAAGTGCCATAGAAGTGACTCATAGAAACACAACATTCAAAAATACTATCTCAGGACTCTAGGGTAGTGTCATTTTCTCCCTCTCATGTTAGTTGTAGGAAGAGTGTGGGTTGAGGAAGTCATGTTCGTTTTAGCGTTTGTTTTTGTGCTAGTGTTTCTGTTAGTGTTAGGATTGCAATAGTATTACAACTCGGTTTCGGTTTCAGTTTTGCGTTAAGGTCAGGATAGTGATAGGGTTAGGGTTAGGGTTAGCGTTAGGGTTGGCTTAGGTTTAGGGTTAGGGTTGGCAGCAGTGTAGTTTTACTTTCTCTTACTCTGTCACAGAACGATGCTGAGTTACCATTGCAGCACTCTCACACTTTGAGAATCCTCACTTAGAATGGAGAGTAGTCTCGCACATTGAATAAGGACTTTAGCTGAGTCCAAATCTGACGCTCTGTGTCACAGAAATATCAAACTCGTTTCAGCACAGTGACAAAGTGAAAAAGCACTCTCTGTTTCAGAGCAGACACAAACAACGTTTGCTCAGTGCTACCGTGTCTGAACCAGTGACACACTGGTTCACTCCTTCCCAATCACCATGTTAGCCAAGTAACGTGATGTCACATTTTCTCGTTCAATGTCATACTTCATGTACATTGTTTCCTAACTCACCTACGATGTGTCCAAAAACACACAGAATGTTCCAATCTAAAGCGCTACTTCCCAACACTCAACAATAATGTCACACAGAGTTATCAGCCTCAGTGCTTTGTGGCACAGTGAGTCAGAAGACTACCACTAACAATTCACTCATAATGTGATTTCCATCCACTCACGCTAATAGTCTTAGGATGGCACAGTGAATTGGCGTTTTGGATCCTGTGTTGCATGAAATCACATAGTGTTCTTGTTCTGGAATTTGTATGGTACTCAAGAACAGAGCACACTGTCATAACTCTCTTTCTGCCGTCTCGAACATTTTCACGGTATCCTCAATCATGCTTATGGTACACTCGCATGTGCCATAGAAGTGACTCATAGAAACACAACATTCACAAATACTATCTCAGGAATCTAGGGTAGTGTCATTTTCTCCCTCTCATGTTAGGTGTAGGAAGAGTGTGGGTTGAGAGTAATGTCCCTTTTCGCGTTTGTTTTTGTGCTAGTGTTTCTGTTAGTGTTAGGATTAGAATAGTATTGCAACTCCAGTTTCGGTTTCAGTTTTACGTTAAGGTCAGGATAGTGATAGGGTTAGGGTTAGGGTTAGGTTATTACGTTAGGGTTGGCTTAGGTTTAGGGTTAGGGTTGGCAGCAATGTAGTTTTACTTTCTCTTACTCTGTCACAGAACAATGCTGAGTTACCATTGCAGCACTCTCACACTTTGAGAATGCACTCAGTTAGAATGGAGAGTAGTCTCGCGCATTGAATAAGGACTTTAGCTGAGTCCAAATCTGACGCTCTGTGTCACAGAAATATCAAACTCGTTTCAGCACAGTGACAAAGTGAAAAAGCACTCTCTGTTTCAGAGCAGACACAAGCAACGATTTAGCCAGTGCTACCGTGTACGAACCAGTGACACACTGGTTCACTCCCTTCACAATCACTATGTTAGCCAAGTAACGTGATGTCTCATTTTTTCTCGTTCAATGTCATCGTCATATACATTGTTTCCTAACTCACCTACGATGTCTCGAAAAACACACAGAATGTTCCAATACTAAGCGCTACTTCCCAACACTCAACAATAATGTCACACAGAATTATCAGCCTCAGTGCTTTGTGGCACAGTGAGTCAGAAGACTACCACTAACAATTCACTCATAATGTGATTTCCATCACTCACGCTAATAGTCTTAGGATGGCACAGTGATTGACATTTGGATCCTGTGTTGCATGAAATCAGATAGTGTTCTTGTTCTGCGAAATGTTGTAGTTGTGCTCAGGAGCGCAGAAAGCACTGTCACCCACTCTCTATCTGCCGTCTCGAACATTTCACAGTATCCTCAATCATGCTTATGGTACACTCGCAGTGCCATAAGTGACTCATAGAAACACAACATTCACAAATACTATCTCAGGACTCTAGGGTAGTGTCATTTCTCCCCTCTCATGTTAGGTGTAGGAAGAGTGTGGGTTGAGGGAAGTCATGTTACGTTTTAGCGTTTGAATTTGTGCTAGTGCTTCTGTTAGTGTTAGGATTGGAATAGTATTGCAACTCGGTTTCGGTTTCAGTTTTGCGTTAAGGTCAGGATAGTGATAGGGTTAGGGTTAGGGTTAGCGTTAGTGTTGGCTTAGGTTTAGGGTTAGGGTTGGCAGCAATGTAGTTTTACTTTCTCTTACTCTGTCACAGAACGATGCTGAGTTACCATTGCATCACTCTCACACTTTGAGAATGCACTCACTTGATGGAAGTACCCTCGCACATTGAATAAGGACTTTAGCTGAGTCCAAATCTGACCCTCTGTGTCACAGAAATATCAAACTCGTTTCAGCACAGTGACAAAGTGAAAAAACACTCTCTGTTTCAGAGCAGGCACACGCAAGTTTGGCAGTGCTCTGTGTACGAACCAGTGACACACTGGTTCACTCCCTTCACAATCACTATTTTAGCCAAGTAACGTGATGTCACTTTTTCTCGTTCAATGTCATACTTCATATACATTGTTTACTAACTCACTTACGATGTCTCCAAAAACACACAGAATATACCAATACTAAGCGCTACTTCCCAACACTCAATAATAATATCACACAAAATTATCAGCCTCAGTGCTTTGTGGCACAGTGAGTCAGAAGACTACCACTAACAATTCACTCATAATGCCATTTCCATCACTCACGCTAATACTCAGGATGGCACAGTGAATTCAGTTTGGATCCTGTGTTGCTGAAATCACATAGTGTTCTTGTTCTGGAAATGTTGTAATTGTACTCCAAGAACAGAGCAACACTGTCACCAACTCTCTATCTGCCGTCTCGAACATTTTCACGGTATCCTCAATCATGCTTATGGTACACTCGCATGTGCCATAGAAGTGACTCATAGAAACACAACATTCTCAAATACTGTCTCAGGAATCTAGGGTAGTGTCATTTTCTCCCTCTCATGTTGGGTATACGAAGAGTGTGGGTTGAGGAGTAATGTTCCTTTTAGCGTTTGTTTTTGTGCTAGTGTTTCTGTTAGTGTTAGGATTGTAATAGTATTGCAACTCGGTTTCGGTTTCAGTTTTGCGTTAAGGTCATGATAGTTAGGGTCAAGGTTAGGGTTAGGGTTAGGGTTAGCGTTAGGGTTGGCTTAGGTTTAGGGCTAGGGTTGGCAGCAATGTAGTTTTACTTTCTCTTACTCTGTCACAGAACAATGCTGAGTTACCATTGCATCACTCTCACACTTTGAGAATGCACTCACTTAGAATGGAGAGTAGTCTCGCACATTGAATAAGGACTTTAGCTGAGTCCAAATCTGACGCTCTGTGTCACAGAAATATCAAACTCATTTCAGCACAGTGACAAAGTGAAAAAGCACTCTCTGTTTCAGAGCAGCACACGCAACGCGATTTAGCAGTGCTACCGTGTACGAACAGTACACACTGGTTCACTCCCTTCACAATCACTATTTTAGCCAAGTAGCATTGATGTCACATTTTCTGCGTTTAATGTCATACGTCATATACATTGTTTCGTAACTCACCTACGATGTCTCGAAAAACACACAGAATGTTCCAATACTAAGCGCTACTTCCCAACACTCAACAATAATGTCACACAGAATTATCAGCCTCAGAGCTTTGTGGCACAGTGAGTCAGAAGACTACCACTAACAATTCACTCATAATGTAATTTCCATCACTCACGCTAATAGTCTTAGGATGGCACAGTGAATTCACGTTTGGATCCTGTGTTGCATGAAATCAGATAGTGTTCTTGTTCTGCAAATGTTGTAATTGTACTCAAGAACAGACGAAAGCACTGTCACCCACTCTCTATCTGCCGTCTCGAACATTTTCACAGTATCCTCAATCATGCTTATGGTACACTACTCATGGTGCCATAAGTGACTCTTAGAAACACAACATTCAAAAATACTATCTCAGGACTCTAGGGTGTGTCATTTTTCTCCCTCTCATGTTAGTTGTAGGAAGAGTGTGGGTTGGGAAGTGTGTTCGTTTAGCGTTTGTTTTTGTGCTAGTGTTTCTGTTAGTGTTAGGATTGGAATAGTATTGCAACTCGGTTTCAGTTTCAGTTTTTGCGTTAAGATCATGATAGTGATAGGGTTAGGGTTAGGGTTAGCGTTAGGGTTGGCTTAGGTTTAGGGTTAGGGTTGGCAGCAGTGTAGTTTTACTTTCTCTTACTCTGCCACAGAACGATGCTGAGTTACCATTGCAGCACTCTCACACTTTGAGAATGCACTCACTTAGAATGGAGAGTAGTCTCGCACATTGAATAAGGACTTTAGCTGAGTCCAAATCTGACGCTCTGTGTCACAGAAATATCAAACTCGTTTCAGCACAGTGACAAAGTGAAAAAACACTCTCTGTTTCAGAGCAGACACACACAACGATTTAGCAGTGCTACCGTGTACGAACCAGTGACACACTGGTTCACTCCCTTCACAATCACCATGTTAGCCAAGTAACGTGATGTCACATTTTCTCGTTCAATGTCATACTTCATGTACATTGTTTCCTAACTCACCTACGATGTGTCCAAAAACACACAGAATATTCCAATACTAAGCGCTACTTCCCCAACACTCAACAATAATGTCACACAGAATTATCAGCCTCAGAGCTTTGTGGCCCAGTGAGTTAAGAAGACTACCACTAACAATTCACTCATAATGTGATTTCCATCCCCGCTCACGCTAGTCTTAGGATGGCACAGTGAATTGACGTTTTGATCCCTGTGTTGCATGAAATCACATAGTGTTCTTGTTCTGGAAATGTTGTAATTGTACTCAAGAACAGAGAAACACTGTCACCAACTCTCTTTCTGCCGTCTCAAACATTTTCCACGGTATCCTCAATCATGCTATGGTACACTTTCGCATGTGCCATATAAGTGACTCATAGAAACACAACATTCACAAATACTATCTCAGGAATCTAGGGTAGTGTCATTTTCTCCCTCTCATGTTAGGTGTAGGAAGATTTTGGGTTAAGTAGTAATGTTCCTTTTAGCGTTTGTTTTTGTGCTAGTGTTTCTGTTAGTGTTGGGATTATAATAGTATTGCAACTCAGTTTCGGTTTCAGTTTTGCGTTAAGGTCAGGATAGTGATAGGGTTAGGGTTAGGGTTAGGGTTAGGGTTAGCGTTAGGGTTGGCTTAGGTTTAGGGTTAGGGTTGGCAGCAATGTAGTTTTTACTTTCTCTTACTCTGTCACAGAACAATGCTGAGTTACCATTGCAACACTCTCACACTTTGAGAATGCACTCATTAGAATGGAGAGTAGTCTCGCACATTGAATAAGGACTTTAGCTGAGTCCAAATCTACGCTCTGTGTCACAGAAATATCAAACTCGTTTCAGCACAGTGACAAAGTGAAAAAAACACTCTCTGTTTCAGAGCAAACACAAACAACGATTTAGCAGTGCTACCGTGTACGAACCAGTGACACACTGGTTCACTCCTTCACAAATCACTATGTTAGCCAAGTAGCGTGATGTCACATTTTCTCGTTCAATGTCTCGTCCTTATACATTGTTCGTAACTCACCTACGATGTCTCGAAAAACACACAGAATGTTCCAATACTAAGCGCTACTTCCCAACACTCAACAATAATGTCCACAGAATTATCAGCCTCAGTGCTTTGTGGCACAGTGAGTCAGAAAACTACCACTAACAATTCACTCATAATGTGATTTCCATCACTCACGCTAATAGTCTTAGGTGGCCCAGTGGATTGACATTTTGGATCCTGTGTTGCATGAAATCAGATAGTGTTCTTGTTCTGCAAATGTTTAATTGTACTCAAGAACAGAACGAAGCACTTCACCCACTCTCTATCTGCCGTCTGGAACATTTTCCGGTATCCTCAATCATGCTTATAGTACACTCGCAAGTGCCATAGAAGTGACTCCTAGAAACACAACATTCAAAAATACTATCTCAGGACTCTAGGGTAGTGTCATTTTCTCCCTCTCATGTTAGGTGTAGGAGAGTGTGGGTTGAGAGTAATGTTCTTTTAGCGTTTGTTTTTGTGCTAGTGCTTCTGTTAGTGTTAGGATTGGAATAGTATTCACCTCGGTTTCGGTTTCAGTTTTACGTTAAAGTCAAGATAGTGATAGGGTTAGGTTAGGGTTAGCGTTAGTGTTGGCTTAGGTTAGAGTTAGGGTTGGCAGCAATGTAGTTTTACTTTCTCTTACTCTGTCACAAAACGATGCTGAGTTACCATTGCATCACTCTCACACTTTGAGAATGCACTCACTTAGAATGGAGAGTACTCTCGCACTTTGAATAAGGACTTTAGCTGAGTCCAAATCTGACGCTCTGTGTCACAGAAATATCAAACTCGTTTCAGCACAGTGACAAAGTGAAAAAGCACTCTCTGTTTCAGAGCAGACACACATAGCGATTTAGCAGTGCTCAGTGTACGAACCAGTGACACACTGGTTCACTCCCCTTCACAATCACTATGTTAGCCAAGTAACGTGATGTCACATTTTTCTCGTTCAATGTCATCCTCATATACATTGTTTCCTAACTCACCTACGATGTGTCTCAAAAACACACAGAATGTACCAATACTAGCGCTACTTCCCAACACTCAACAATAATGTCACACAGAATTATCAGCCTCAGTGCTTTGTGGCACAGTGAGTCAAAAGACTACCACTAAAAATTCACTCATAATGTGATTTCCATCACTCACGCTAATACTCAGGATGGCACAGTGAATTGGGGTTTGGATCCTGTGTTGCATGAAATCACATAGTGTTCTTGTTCTGGAAATGTTGTAATTCTACTCAATAACAGAACGAACGCACTGTCACCAACTCTCTACCTGCCGTCTCAAACGTTTTCACAGTATCCTCAATCATGCTTATGGTACACTCGCATGTGCCATAGAAGTGACTCATAGAAACACAACATTCTCAAATACTGTCTCAGGAATCTAGGGTAGTGTCATTTTCTCCCTCTCATGTTGGTGTACGAAGAGTGTGGGTTGAGGAGTAATGTTCCTTTTCGCGTTTGTTTTTGTGCTAGTGTTTCTGTTAGTGTTAGGATTGTAATAGTATTGCAACTGGGTTCCGGTTTCAGTTTTGCGTTAAGGTCAGGATAGTGATAGGGTTAAGGTTAGTTAGGGTTAGGGTTAGCGTTAGGGTTGGCTTAGTTTAGGGTTAGGGTTGGCAGCAATGTAGTTTTACTTTCTCTTACTCTGTCACAAAACAATGCTGAGTTACCATTGCATCACTCTCACACTTTGAGAATGCACTCACTTAGAATGGAGAGTAGTCTCGCACATTGAATAAGGACTTTAGCTGAGTCCAAATCTGACGCTCTGTGTCACAGAAATATCAAACTCATTTCAGCACAGTAACAAAGTGAAAAAGCACTCTCTGTTTCAGAGCAGGCCACACAACGATTTAGCAGTGCTGGGTATGCGAACCACTGACACACTGGTTCACTCCCTTCACAATCACTATGTTAGCCAAGTAACGTGATGTCCCATTTTTCTCGTTCAATGTCACATTTCATCTACATTGTTTCATAACTCACCTATGATGTGTCCAAAAACACACAGAATGTTCCAATACTAAGCGCTACTTCCCAACACTCAACAATAATGTCACACAGAATTATCAGCCTCAGTGCTTTGTGGCACAGTGAGTCAGAGAAGACTACCACTAACAATTCACTCATAATGTGATTTCCATCCCTCACGCTAATAGTCTTAGGATGGCACAGTGAATTGGCGTTTGGATCCTGTGTTGCATGAAATCAGATAGTGTTCTTGTTCTGCAAATGTTGTAATTGTACTCAAGAACAAACTAGCACTGTCACCCACTCTCTATCTGCCGTCTCGAACATTTCACAGTATCCTCAATCATGCTTATGGTACACTCGCAAGTGCCATAAGTGACTCATAGAAACACAACATTCAAAAATACTATCTCGGGACTCTAGGGTGGTGTATTTTCTCCCTCTCATGTTAGTTGTAGGAAGAGTGTGTGGGTTGAGGAAGTATGTTCGTTTTAGCGTTTGTTTTTGTGCTAGTGTTTCTGTTAGTGTTAGGATTGGAATAGTATTGCAACTCGGTTTCGGTTTCAGTTTTGCGTTAAGGTCAGGATAGTGATAGGGTTAGGGTTAGGGTTAGCGTTAGGGTTGGCTTAGGTTTAGGGTTAGGGTTGGCAGCAGTGTAGTTTTACTTTCTCTTACTCTGTCACAGAACGATGCTGAGTTACCATTGCAGCTGCACTCTACACTTTGAGAATGCACTCACTTAGAATGGAGAGTAGTCTCGCATTGAATAAGGACTTTAGCTGAGTCCAAATCTGGCGCTCTGTGTCACAGAAATATCAAACTCGTTTCAGCACAGTGACAAAGTGAAAAAGCACTCTCTGTTTCAGAGCAGACACAAACAGCGATTTAGCAGTGCTACCGTGTGACAACCAGTGACACACTGGTTCTCCCTTCACAATCACCATGTTAGCCAAGTAGCGTGATGTCACATTTTTCTCGTTCAATGTCATACTTCATGTACATTGTTTCCTAACTCACCTACGATGTGTCCAAAAACACACAGAATGTTCCAATACTAAGCGCTACTTCCCAACACTCAACAATAATGTCACACAGAATTATCAGCCTCAGAGCTTGTGGCCCAGTGAGTTAGAAGACTACCACTAACAATTCACTCATAATGTGATTTCCATCACTCACGCTAATAGTCTTAGGATGGCACAGTGAATTGACGTTTGGATCCTGTGTTGCATGAAATCCATAGTGTTCTTGTTCTGGAAATGTTGTAATTGTACTCAAGAACAGAACAGAAAGCACTGTCACCAACTCTCTTTCTGCCGTCTCGAACATTTTCACGGTATCCTCAATCATGCTTATGGTACACTCGCATGTGCCATAGAAGTGACTCTTAAAACACAACATTCTTGAAATACTATCTCAGGAATCTAGGGTAGTGTCATTTTTCTCCCTCTCATGTTAGGTGTAGGAAGAGTGTGGGTTGAGAGTAATGTTCCTTTTAGCGTTTGTTTTTGTGCTAGTGTTTCTGTTAGTGTTAGGATTAGAATAGTATTGCAACTCAGTTTCGGTTTCAGTTTTGCGTTAAGGTCAGGATAGTGATAGGGTTAGGGTTAGGGTTAGGGTTAGGTTACGTTAGGGTTGGCTTAGGTTTAGGTTAGGGTTGCAGCAATGTAGTTTTACTTTCTCTTACTCTGTCACAGAACAATGCTGAGTTACCATTGCAGCACTCTCACACTTTGAGGAATGCACTCAGTTAGAATGGAGAGTAGTCTAGCACATTGAATAAGGACTTTAGCTGAGTCCAAATCTGACCCTCTGTGTCCCAGAAATATCAAACTCGTTTCAGCACAGTGACAAAGTGAAAAACACTCTCTGTTTCAGAGCAAACACAAGCAACGATTTAGCAGTGCTACCGTGTACGAACCAGTGACACACTGGTTCACTCCCTCCCACAATCACTATGTTAGCCAAGTAACGTGATGTCACATTTTTCTCGTTCAATGTCATACGTCATATACATTGTTTCCTAACTCACCTACCATGTCTCGAAAAACACACAGAATGTTCCAATACTAAGCGCTACTTCCCAACACTCAACAATAATATCACACAGAGATTATCAGCCTCAGTGCTTTGTGGCACAGTGAGTCAGAAGACTACCACTAACAATTCACTCATAATGTGATTTCCATCACTCACGCTAATAGTCTAGGATGGCACAGTGAATTCACATTTGGATCCTGTGTTGCATGAAATCAGATAGTGTTCTTGTTCTGCAAATGTTGTAATTGTACTCAAGAACAGACGAAAGCACTGTCACCCCACTCTCTATCTGCCGTCTGGAACATTTTCACAGTATCCTCAATCATGCTTATGGTACACTTTACATAGTGCCATAGAGTGACTCATAGAAACACAACATTCAAAAATACTATCTCAGGACTCTAGGGTAGTGTCATTTTCTCCTCTCTCATGTTAGGTGTAGGAAGAGTGTGGGTTGAGGAAGTCATGTTCGTTTTAGCGTTTGTTTTGTGCTAGTGCTTCTGTTAGTGTTAGGATTGAATAGTATTGCAACTCGGTTTCGGTTTCAGTTTTGCGTTAAGGTCAGGATAGTGATAGGGTTAGGGTTAGGGTTAGTTAGTGTTGGCTTAGGTTTAGGGCTAGGGTTGGCAGCAATGTAGTTTTACTTTCTCTTACTCTGTCCCAGAACGATGCTGAGTTACCATTGCATCCCTCTCACTTTGAGAATGCACTCTTAGAATGGGTACTCTCGCGCATTGAATAAGGACTTTAGCTGAGTCCAAATCTGACTGCTCTGTGTCACAGAACTATCAAACTCGTTTCAGCACAGTGACAAAGTGAAAAAACACTCTCTGTTTCAGAGCAGGCACACAACGATTTAGCAGTGCTCTGTGTACGAACCAGTGACACATGGTTCACTCCCTTCACAATCACTATGTTAGCCAAGTAACAGTGATGTCACATTTTCTCGTTCAATGTCACACTTCATATACATTGTTTCCTAACTCACTTACGATGTCTCGAAAAACACACAGAATGTACCAATACTAAAGCGCTACTTCCCAACACTCCAACAATAATGTCGCAGAATTATCAGCCTCAGTGCTTTGTGGCACAGTGAGTCAGAAGACTACCACTAACAATTCACTCATAATGTGATTTCCATCACTCACGCTAATACTCAGGATGGCACAGTGCTTGAGTTTGGATCCTGTGTTGCATGAGATCACATAGTGTTCTTGTTCTGGAAATGTTGTAATTGTACTCAAGAACAGGCAGAAAGCACTGTCACCAACTCTCTATCTGCCGTCTCGAACATTTTCACGGTATCCTCAATCATGCTTATGGTACACTCGCATGTGCCATAGAAGTGACTCATAGAAACACAACATTCTCAAATACTGTCTCAGGAATCTAGGGTAGTGTCATTTTCTCCCTCTCATGTTAGGTATACGGAAGAGTGTGGGTTGAGGGGTAATGTCCCTTTTAGCGTTTGTTTTTGTGCTAGTGTTTCTGTTAGTGTTAGGATTGTAATGTATTGCAACTCGGTTTCGGTTTCAGTTTTGCGTTAAGGTCAGGATAGTGATAGTTAGGTTAGGGTTAGGGTTAGGGTTAGCGTTAGGGTTGGCTTAGGTTTAGGGTTAGGGTTGCAGCAATGTAGTTTTACTTTCTCTTACTCTGTCACAAAACAATGCTGAGTTACCATTGCATCACTCTCACACTTTGAGAATGCACTCACTTAGAATGGAGTAGTCTCGCACATTGAATAAGGACTTTACCTGAGTCCAAATCTGACGCTCTGTGTCCCAGAAATATCAAACTCATTTCAGCACAGTGACAAAGTGAAAAACACTCTCTGTTTCAGAGCAGGCCACATAGCGATTTAGCAGTGCTACCGTGTACGAACCAGTGACACACTGGTTCACTCCCTTCACAATCACTATAGTTAGCCAAGTAACGTGATGTCACATTTTCTCGTTCAATGTCATACGTCATAGCATTGTTTCGTAACTCACCTACGATGTCTCGAAAAACACACAAAATATTCCAATACTAAAGCGCTACTTCCCAACACTCCAACAATAATGTCACACAGAATTATCAGCCTCAGTGCTTTGTGGCACAGTGAGTCAGAAGACTACCACTAACAATTCACTCATAATGTGATTTCCATCACTCACGCTAATATCTTAGGATGGCACAGTGAATTGTGTTTGGATCCTATGTTGCATGAAATCAGATAGTGTTCTTGTTCTGCAAATGTTGTAATTGTACTCCAAGAACAGAGCAGAAAGCACTGTCACCCACTCTCTATCTGCCCTCCTCGAACATTTTCACAGTATCCTCAATCATGCTTATGGTACACTAGCAAGTGCCATAGAAGTGACTCATAGAAACACAACATTCAAAAATACTATCTCAGGACTCTAGGGTAGTGTCATTTTCTCCCTCTCATGTTAGTTTGGAAGAGTTGGGTTCAGGAAGTCATGTTCGTTTTAGCGTTGTTTTTGTGCTAGTGTTTCTGTTAGTGTTAGGATTGGAATAGTATTGCAACTCGGTTTCGGTTTCAGTTTTGCGTTAAGGTCAGGATAGTGATAGGGTTAGGGTTAGGGTTAGCGTTAGGGTTGGCTTAGGTTTAGGGTTAGGGTTGGCAGCAGTGTAGTTTTACTTTCTCTTACTCTCCACAGAACGATGCTGAGTTACCATTGCAGCACTCTCACACTTTGAGAATGCACTCACTTAGAATGGAGAGTAGTCTCGCACATTGAATAAGGACTTTAGCTGAGTCCAAATCTGACGCTCTGTGTCACAGAAATATCAAACTCGTTTCAGCACAGTGACAAAGTGAAAAAACACTCTCTGTTTCAGAGCAGACACAAGCAACGATTTAGCAGTGCTACAGTGTACGAACCAGTGACACACTGGTTCACTCCCATCACCATGTTAGCCAACCAACATGATGTCACATTTTTCTCGTTCAATGTCATACTTCATGTACATTGTTTCCCACTCACCTACGATGTGTCCAAAAACACACAGAATGTTCCAATACTAAGCGCTACTTCCCAACACTCAACAATAATGTCACACAGAATTATCAGCCTCAGAGCTTTGTGGCCCAGTGAGTTAGAAGACTACCACTAAAAATTCACTCATAATGTGATTTCCATCCTCACGCTAATAGTCTTAGGATGGCCAGTGAATTGACGTTTGGATCCTGTGTTGCATGAAATCACATAGTGTTCTTGTTCTGGAAATGTTGTAATTGTACTCAAGAACAGAGCGAAAGCACTGTCACCAACTCTCTTTCTGCCGTCTCGAACATTTTCCGGTATCCTCCAATCATGCTTATGGTACACTCGCATGTGCCATATAAGTGACTCTAGAAACACAACATTCACAAATGCTATCTCAGGAATCTAGGGTAGTGTCATTTTCTCCCTCTCATGTTAGGTGTAGGAAGAGTGTGGGTTGAGGAAGTAATGTTCTTTTCGCGTTTGTTTTTGTGCTAGTGTTTCTGTTAGTGTTAGGATTAGAATAGTATTGCAACTCAGTTTCGGTTTCAGTTTTGCGTTAAAGTCAGGATAGTGATAGGGTTAGGTTAGGGTTAGTTAGGGTTACGTTAGGGTTGGCTTAGGTTTAGGGTTAGGGTTGGCAGCAATGTAGTTTTACTTTCTCTTACTCTGTCACAAAACAATGCTGAGTTACCATTGCAGCACTCTCACACTTTGAGAATGCACTCAGTTAGAATGGAGAGTAGTCTCGCACATTGAATAAGGACTTTAGCTGAGTCCAAATCTGACGCTCTGTGTCACAGAAATATCAAACTCGTTTCAGCACAGTGACAAAGTGAAAAACACTCTCTGTTTCAGAGCAAACACAAGCAACGATTTAGCAGTGCTACCGTGTACGAACCAGTGACACACTGGTTCCTCCTTCACAATCACTATGTTAGCCAAATATACGTGATGTCACATTTTCTCGTTCAATGTCATCGTCATATACATTGTTTCCTAACTCACCTACGATGTCTCGCAAAACACACAGAATGTTCCAATACTAAAGCGCTACTTCCCAACACTCAACAATAATGTCACACAGACTTATCAGCCTCAGTGCTTTGTGGCACAGTGAGTCAGAAGACTACCACTAAAAATTCACTCATAATGTGATTTCCATCACTCACGCTAATAGTCTTAGGATGGCACAGTGAATTGACATTTGGATCCTGTGTTGCATGAAATCAGATAGTGTTCTTGTTCTGCAAATGTTGTAATTGTACTCAAGAACAGAGCAAAAGCACTGTCACCCACTCTCTATCTGCCCCGTCTGGAACATTTTCACAGTATCCTCAATCATGCTTATGGTACACTCGCAAGTGCCATAGAAGTGACTCATAGAAACACAACATTCAAAAATACTATCTCAGGACTCTAGGGTAGTGTCATTTTTTCCCTCTCATGTTAGGTGTAGGAAGAGTGTGGGTTGAGGAAGTCATGTTCGTTTTCTCGTTTGTTTTTGTGCTAGTGCTTCTGTTAGTGTTAGGATTGGAATAGTATTACAACTCGGTTTCGGTTTCAGTTTTGCGTTAAGGTCAGGATAGTGATAGGGTTACGGTTAGGGTTAGCGTTAGTGTTGGCTTAGGTTTAGGGTTAGGGTTGGCAGCAATGTAGTTTTTACTTTCTCTTACTCTGTCACAGAGCGATGCTGAGTTACCATTGCATCACTCTCACACTTTGAGAATGCACTCACTTAGAATGGAAGTACTCTCGCACATTGAATAAGGACTTTAGCTGAGTCCAAATCTGGCGCTCTGTGTCACAGAAATATCAAACTCGTTTCAGCACAGTGACAAAGTGAAAAAGCACTCTCTGTTTCAGAGCAGGCACCCGCAACGATTTAGCAGTGCTCTGTGTACGAACCAGTGACACACTGGTTCACTCCTTCACAATCACTATGTTAGCCAAGTAACGTGATGTCACATTTTCTCGTTCAATGTCACACGTCCATATACATTTTTTCGTAACTCACTACGATGTCTCGAAAAACACACAGAATGTACCAATACTAAGCGCTACTTCCCAACACTCAACAATAATGTCACACAAAATTATCAGCCTCAGTACTTTGTGGCACAGTGAGTCAGAAGACTACCACTAGCAATTCACTCATAATGTGATTTCCCATCACTCACGCTAATACTCAGGATGGCACAGTGAATTGAGGTTTGGATCCTGTGTTGCATGAAATCTGTAGTTCTTGTTCTGGAAATGTTGTAATTGTACTCAAGAACAAGAGAAGCACTGTCACCAACTCTCTATCTGCCGTCTCGAACATTTTCACGGTATCCTCAATCATGCTTATGGTACACTTTCGCATGTGCATAGAAAGTGACTCATAGAAACACAACATTCAAATACTGTCTCAGGAATCTAGGGTAGTGTCATTTTCTCCCTCTATGTTGGTATCTGAAGGTGTGGGTTGAGAGTAATGTTCCTTTTAGCGTTTGTTTTTGTGCTAGTGTTTCTGTTAGTGTTAGGATTGTAATAGTATTGCAACTCGGTTTCGGTTTCAGTTTTGCGTTAAGGTCAGGATAGTGATAGGGTTAAGGTTAGGGTTAGGGTTAGGGTTAGCGTTAGGGTTGGCTTAGGTTTAGGGTTAGGGTTGGCAGCAATGTAGTTTTTACTTTCTCTTACTCTGTCACAGAACAATGCTGAGTTACCATTGCATCACTCTCACACTTTGAGAATGCACTCACTTAGATGGAGAGTAGTCTCGCACATTGAATAAGAACTTTAGCTCAGTCCAAATCTGACGCTCTGTGTCACAGAAATATCAAACTCATTTCAGCACAGTGACAAAGTGAAAAACACTCTCTATTTCAGAGCAGAGCACATAACGATTTAGCAGTGCTACCGTGTACGAACCAGTGACACACTGGTTCCTCCTTCACAATCACTATGTTAGCCAAGTAACGTGATGTCACATTTTTCTCGTTCAATGTCATACGTCATATACATTGTTTCCTAACTCACCTACGATGTCTCCAAAAACACACAGAATGTTCCAATACTAAAGCGCTACTTCCCAACACTCCAACAATAATGTCACACAGAATTATCAGCCTCAGTGCTTTGTGGCACAGTGAGTCAGAAGACTACCACTAACAATTCACTCATAATGTGATTTCCATCACTCACGCTAATAGTCTTAGGATGGAACAGTGAATTGACGTTTGGATCCTGTGTTGCATGAAATCAGATAGTGTTCTTGTTCTGCAAATGTTGTAATTGTACTCAAGAACAGAACGAAAGCACTGTCACCCCTCTCTATCTGCCGTCTCGAACATTTTCACAGTATCCTCAATCATGCTTATGGTACACTCGCAGTGCCATAGAAGTGACTCATAGAAACACAACATTCAAAAATACTATCTCAGGACTCTAGGGTAGTGTCATTTTCTCCCTCTCATGTTAGTTGTAGGAAGAGTGTGGGTTGAGGAGTCATGTTCGTTTTCGCGTTTGTTTTTGTGCTAGTGTTTCTGTTAGTGTTAGGATTGGAATAGTATTGCAACTCGGTTTCGGTTTCAGTTTTGCGTTAAGGTCAGGATAGTGATAGGGTTAGGGTTAGGGTTAGCGTTAGGGTTGGCTTAGGTTTAGGGTTAGGGTTGGCAGCAGTGTAGTTTACTTTCTCTTACTCTGCCACGAACGATGCTGAGTTACCATTGCAGCACTCACACTTTGAGAATGCACTCACTTAGAATGGAGAGTAGTCTCGCACATTGAATAAGGACTTTAGCTGAGTCCAAATCTGCTCTGTGTCACAGAAATATCAAACTCGTTTCAGCACAGTGACAAAGTGAAAAAAAACACTCTCTGTTTCAGAGCAGACACAAGCAACGATTTAGCAGTGCTACAGTGTCCGAACCAGTGACACACTGGTTCACTCCTTCACAATCACCATGTTAGCCAAGTAACGTGATGTCACATTTTCTCGTTCAATGTCATACTTCATGTACATTGTTTCCCTACTTCACCTACGATGTGTCCAAAAACACACAGAATGTTCCAATACTAAAGCGCTACTTCCCAACACTCAACAATAATGTCACACAGAATTATCAGCCTCCAAGAGCTTTTGGCCCAGTGAGTTAGAAGACTACCACTAAAAATTCACTCATAATGTGATTTCCATCACTCACGCTAATAGTCTTAGGATGGCACAGTGAATTGACGTTTGGATCCTGTGTTGCCTGAAATCACATAGTGTTCTTGTTCTGGAAATGTTGTAATTATACTCAAGAACAGAACGAAGCACTGTCACCAACTCTCTTTCTCCCTCTCGAACATTTTCACGGTATCCTCAATCATGCTTATGGTACACTCGCATGTGCCATATAAGTGACTCTAGAAACACAACATTCACAAATACTATCTCTGGAATCTAGGGTAGTGTCATTTTCTCCCTCTCATGTTAGGTGTAGGAAGAGTGTGGGTTGAGAGTAATGTTCCTTTTTAGCGTTTGTTTTTGTGCTAGTGTTTCTGTTGTGTTAGGATTAGAATAGTATTTTTAACTCAGTTTCGGTTTCAGTTTTGCGTTAAGGTCAGGATATGATAGGGTTAGGGTTAGGGTTAGGGTTGGGGTTAGCGTTAGGGTTGGCTTAGGTTTAGGGTTAGGGTTGGCAGCAATGTAGTTTTACTTTCTCTTACTCTGTCACAGAACAATGCTGAGTTACCATTGCAGCACTCTCACACTTTGAGAATGCACTCAGTTAGAATGGAGAGTAGTCTCGCACATTGAATAAGGACTTTAGCTGAGTCCAAATCTCGCTCTGTGTCACCAGAAATATCAAACTCGTTTCAGCACAGTGACAAAGTGAAAAAGCACTCTCTGTTTCAGAGCAAACACAACAACGATTTAGCAGTGCTACAGTGTACGAACCAGTGACACACTGGTTCACTCCCTTCACAATCACTATGTTAGCCAAGTAACGTGATGTCACATTTTTCGTTCAATGTCATACTTCATATACATTGTTTCCTAACTCACCCTACGATGTCTCGAAAAACACACAGAATGTACCAATACTAAAGCGCTACTTCCCAACACTCAACAATAATGTCACACAGAATTATCAGCCTCAGTGCTTTGTGGCACAGTGAGTCAGGAAGACTACCACTAACAATTCACTCATAATGTGATTTCCATCACTCACGCTAATAGTCTTAGGATGGCACAGTGAATTGACATTTGGATCCTGTGTTGCATGAAATCAGATAGTGTTCTTGTTCTGCAAATGTTGTAATTGTACTCAAGAACAAACCAAGCAATGTCCCCCTCTCTATCTGCCCGTCTGGAACATTTTCACAGTATCCTCAATCATGCTTATGGTACACTCGCAAGTGCCATAGAAGTGACTCATAGAAACACAACATTCAAAAATACTATCTCAGGACTCTAGGGTAGTGTCATTTTCTCCCCTCTCATGTTGGGTGTAGGAGAGTGTGGGTTGAGAGTAATGTTTCCTTTTAGCGTTTGTTTTTGTGCTAGTGCTTCTGTTAGTGTTAGGATTGGAATAGTATTGCAACTCGGTTTCGGTTTCAGTTTTGCGTTAAGGTCAGGATAGTGATAGGGTTAGGGTTAGGGTTAGCGTTAGTGTTGGCTTAGGTTTAGGGTTAGGGTTGGCAGCAATGTAGTTTTTACTTTCTCTTACTCTGTCACAGAACGATGCTGAGTTACCATTGCATCACTCTCACACTTTGAGAATGCACTCACTTAGAATGGAGAGTACTCTCGCACATTGAATAAGGACTTTAGCTGAGTCCAAATCTGACGCTCTGTGTCACAGAAATATCAAACTCGTTTCAGCACAGTGACAAAGTGAAAAAGCACTCTCTGTTTCAGAGCAGGCACACGCAACGATTTAGCAGTGCTCTGTGTACGAACCAGTGACACACTGGTTCACTCCCTTCACAATCACTATGTTAGCCAAGTAGCATTAATGTCACATTTTTCTCGTTCAATGTCATACGTCATATACATTGTTTCGTAACTCACTTACGATGTCTCGAAAAACACACAGAATGTACCAATACTAAGCGCTACTTCCCAACACTCAACAATAATGTCACACAGAATTATCAGCCTCAGTGCTTTGTGGCACAGTGAGTCAGAAGACTACCACTAACAATTCACTCATAATGTGATTTCCATCATCCTCACGCTAATACTCAGGATGGCACAGTGAATTCAGGTTTGGATCCTGTGTTGCATGAAATCACATAGTGTTCTTGTTCTGGAAATGTTGTAATTGTACTCAAGAACAGAGCAGAAAGCACTGTCACCAACTCTCTATCTGCCGTCTCGAACATTTTCACGGTATCCTCAATCATGCTTATGGTACACTCGCATGTGCCAAAGTGACTCATAGAAACACAACATTCTCAAATACTGTCTCAGGAATCTAGGGTAGTGTCATTTCTCCCCTCATGTTAGGTATACGAAGAGGTGTGGGTTGAGAGTAATGTTCCTTTTTAGCGTTTTGTTTTTGTGCTAGTGTTTCTGTTAGTGTTAGGATTGTAATAGTATTGCAACTCGGTTTCGGTTTCAGTTTTGCGTTAAGGTCAGGATAGTGATAGGTTAGGTTAGGGTTAGGGTTAGGGTTAGCGTTAGGGTTGGCTTAGGTTTAGGGTTAGGGTTGGCAGCAATGTAGTTTACTTTCTCTTACTCTGTCACAAAACAATGCTGAGTTACCATTGCATCACTCTCACACTTTGAGAATGCACTCACTAGAATGAGTAGTCTCGCACATTAATAAGGACTTTAGCTGAGTCCAAATCTGACGCTCTGTGTCACAGAAATATCAAACTCATTTCAGCACAGTGACAAAGTGAAAAAGCACTCTCTGTTTCAGAGCAGGCACACGCAACGATTTAGCAGTGCTACCGTGTACGAACCAGTGACACACTGGTTCCTCCCCTTCACAATCACTATGTTAGCCAAGTAACGTGATGTCACATTTTCTCGTTCAATGTCATATGTCATATACATTGTTTCCTAACTCACCTACGATGTCTCGAAAAACACACAGAATGTTCCAATACTAAGCGCTACTTCCCAACACTCAACAATAATGTCACACAGAATTATCAGCCTCAGTGCTTTGTGGCACAGTGAGTCAGAAGACTACCACTAACAATTCACTCATAATGTGATTTCCATCACTCACGCTAATAGTCTTAGGATGGCACAGTGAATTGACGTTTGGATCCTGTGTTGCATGAAATCAGATAGTGTTCTTGTTCTGCAAATGTTGTAATTGTACTCAAGAACAGAACAGAAAGCACTGTCACCCACTCTCTATCTGCCGTCTCGAACATTTTCACAGTATCCTCAATCATGCTTATGGTACACTCGCAAGTGCCATAGAAGTGACTCATAGAAACACAACATTCAAAAATACTATCTCAGGACTCTAGGGTAGTGTCATTTCTCCCTCTCATGTTAGTTGTAGGAAGAGTGTGGGTTGAGGAGTAATATTCGTTTTAGAATTTGTTTTTTGTGCTAGTGTTTCTGTTAGTGTTAGGATTGGAATAGTATTGCAACTCGGTTTCGGTTTCAGTTTTGCGTTAAGGTCAGGATAGTGTAGGGTTAGGGTTAGGGTTATCGTTAGGGTTGCTTAGGTTTAGGGTTAGGGTTGGCAGTGTAGTTTTTACTTTCTCTTACTCTGTCACAGACGATGCTGAGTTACCATTGCAGCACTCTCACACTTTGAGAATGCACTCACTTAGAATGGAGAGTAGTCTCGCACATTGAATAAGGACTTTAGCTGAGTCCAAATCTGACGCTCTGTGTCACAGAAATATCAAACTCGTTTCAGCACAGTGACAAAGTGAAAAAGCACTCTGTTTCAGAGCAGACACAACAACGATTTAGCAGTGCTACCGTGTACGAACCAGTGACACACTGGTTCCACTCCCTTCACAATCACCATGTTAGCCAAGTAGCCTTGATGTCACATTTTCTCGTTCAATGTCATACTTCATGTACATTGTTTCCTAACTCACCTACGATGTGTCAAAAACACACAGAATGTTCCAATACTAAGCGCTACTTCCCAACACTCAACAATAATGTCACACAGAATTATCAGCCTCAGAGCTTTGTGGCCCAGTGAGTTAAGAAGCTACCACTAACAATTCACTCATAATGTGATTTCCATCACTCACGCTAATAGTCTTAGGATGGCACAGTGAATTGACGTTTTGGATCCTGTGTTGCATGAAATCACATAGTGTTCTTGTTCTGGAAATGTTGTAATTGTACTCAAGAACAGAACGAAAGCACTGTCACTAACTCTCTTTCTGCCGTCTCGAACATTTTCCACGTATCCTCAATCATGCTTATGGTACACTCGCATGTGCCATATAAGTGACTCATAGAAACACAACATTCACAAATACTATCTCAGGAATCTAGGGTAGTGTCATTTTCTCCCTCTCATGTTAGGTGTAGGAAGAGTGTGGGTTGAGGAAGTAATGTACCTTTTAGCGTTTGTTTTTGTGCTAGTGTTTCTGTTAGTGTTAGGATTAAATAGTATTGCAACTCGGTTTCGGTTTCAGTTTTGCGTTAAGGTCAGGATAGTGATAGGGTTAGGGTTAGGGTTAGGGTTAGGGTTAGCGTTAGGGTTGGCTTAGGTTTAGGGTTAGGGTTGGCAGCAATGTAGTTTTACTTTCTCTTACTCGTCACGGAGCAATGCTGAGTTACCATTTGCAGCGCTCTCACACTTGAGAATGTACTCAGTTAGAATGGAGAGTAGTCTCGCGCATTGAATAAGGACTTTAGCTGAGTCCAAATCTGACGCTCTGTGTCACAGAAATATCAAACTCGTTTCAGCACAGTGACAAAGTGAAAAAGCACTCTCTGTTTCAGAGCAAACACAAGCAACGATTTAGCAGTACTACAGGTATAGAACCAGTGACACACTGGTTCACTCCCTTCACAATCACTATGTTAGCCAAGTAGCAGTGATGTCACATTTTCTCGTTCAATGTCATATGTCATATACATTGTTTCGTAACTCACCTATGATGTCTCGAAAAACACACAGAATGTTACCAATACTAAGCGCTACTTCCCAACACTCAACAATAATGTCACACAGAATTATCAGCCTCAGTGCTTTGTGGCACAGTGAGTCAGAAGACTACCACTAACAATTCACTCATAATGTGATTTCCATCACTCACGCTAATAGTCTTAGGATGGCACAGTGAATTGACATTTGGATCCTGTGTTGCATGAAATCAGATAGTGTTCTTGTTCTGCAAATGTTGTAATTGTACTCAAGAACAGAGCAGCACTGTCACCCACTCTCTATCTGCCATCTGGAACATTTTCACAGTATCCTCAATCATGCTTATGGTGCATTCGCAAGTGCCATAGAAGTGACTCATAGAAACACAACATTCAAAAATACTATCTCAGGACTCTAGGGTAGTGTCATTTTCTCCCTCTCATGTTAGGTGTAGGAAGAGTGTGGGTTGAGGAGTAATGTTCCTTTTAGGTTTGTTTTTGTGCTAGTGCTTCTGTTAGTGTTAGGATTGGAATAGTATTGCAACTCGGTTTGGTTTCAGTTTTGCGTTAAGGTCAGGATAGTGATAGGGTTGAGGTTAGGGTTAGCGTTAGTGTTGGCTTAGTTTTAGGGTTAGGGTTGGCAGCAATGTAGTTTTACTTTCTCTTACTCTGTCACAGAAACGATGCTGAGTTACCATTGCATCACTCTCACACTTTGAGAATGCACTCACTTAGAATGGAGAGTAGTCTCGCATTGAATAAGGACTTTAGCTGAGTCCAAATCTACGCTCTGTGTCCAGAAATATCAAACTCGTTTCAGCACAGTGACAAAGTGAAAAAGCATCTCTGTTTCCAGAGCAGGCACACGCAACGATTTAGTGCTCTGTGTACCGAACCAGTGACACACTGGTTCACTCCTTCACAATCACTATGTTAGCCAAGTAACGTGATGTCACATTTTCTCTGGTTCAATGTCGATCATATACATTGTTTCGTAACTCACTACGATGTCTCGAAAAACACACAGAATGTACCAATACTAAGCGCTACTTCCCAACACTCAACAAAATGTCACACAGAATTATCAGCCTCAGTGCTTTGTGGCACAGTGAGTCAGAAGACTACCACTAACAATTCACTCATAATGTGATTTCCATCACTCACTATAATACTCAGGATGGCACAGTGAATTGAGTTTGGATCCTGTGTTGCATGAAATCACATAGTGTTCTTGTTCTGGAAATGTTGTAATTGTACTCAAGAACAGAGCGAAAGCACTGTCACCAACTCTCTATCTGCCGTCTCGAACATTTTCCACGGTATCCTCAATCATGCTTATGTACACTCTCATGTGCCATAGAAGTGACTCATAGAAACACAACATTCTCAAATACTGTCTCCGGAATCTAGGGTAGTGTCATTTTCTCCCTCTCATGTTAGGTATGCGAGTGTAGGTTGAGGAAGTAATGTTCCTTTTAGCGTTTGTTTTTTTGTGTTGTGTTTCTGTTAGTGTTAGGATTGTAATAGTATTGCAGCTCGGTTTCGGTTTTCAGTTTTTGCGTTAAGGTCAGGATAGTGATAGGGTTAGGTTAGGGTTAGGGTTAGGGTTAGCGTTAGGGTTGGCTTAGGTTTAGGGTTAGGGTTGGCAGCAATGTAGTTTTACTTTCTCTTACTCTGTCACAGAACGATGCTGAGTTACCATTTGCATCACTCCACACTTTGAGAATGCTCACTTAGAATGGGAGTAGTCTAGCACATTGAATAAGGACTTTAGCTGAGTCCAAATCTGACGCTCTGTGTCACAGAAATATCAAACTCATTTCAGCACAGTGACAAAAGTGAAAAAGCACTCTCTGTTTCAGAGCAGGCACACACAACGATTTAGCAGTGCTACTGTGTACGAACCACTGACACACTGGTTCCACTCCCTTCACAATCACTATGTTAGCCAAGTAACGTGATGTCACATTTTCTCGTTCAATGTCATACTTCATATACATTGTTTACTAACTCACCTACGATGTCTCCGAAAAACACACAGAATGTTCCAATACTAAGCGCTACTTCCCAACACTCAACAATAATGTCACACAGAATTATCAGCCTCAGTGCTTTGTGGCACAGTGAGTCAGAAGACTACCACTAACAATTCACTCATAATGTGATTTCCATCACTCACGCTCCTAGTCTTAGGATGGCACAGTGAATTGGCGTTTGGATCCTGTGTTGCATGAAATCAGATAGTGTTCTTGTTCTGCAAATGTTGTAATTGTCTCTCAAGAACAGAGCGAAAGCACTGTCACCCCTCTCTATCTGCCGTCTCGAACATTTTCACAGTATCCTCAATCATGCTTATGGTACACTCGCAAGTGCCATAGAAGGGACTCATAGAAACACAACATTCAAAAATACTATCTCAGGACTCTAGGGGTAGTGTCATTTTCTCCCTCTCATGTTAGTTGTAGGAAGAGTGTGTGGGTTGAGGAAGTCATGTTCCTTTTAGCGTTTGTTTTTGTGCTAGTGTTTCTGTTAGTGTTAGGATTGGAATAGTATTGCAACTCGGTTTCGGTTTCAGTTTTGCGTTAAGGTCAGGATAGTGATAGGGTTAGGGTTAGGGTTAGCGTTAGGGTTGGCTTAGGTTTAGGGTTAGGGTTGGCAGCAATGTAGTTTTACTTTCTCTTACTCTGTCACAAAACGATGCTGAGTTACCATTGCAGCACTCTCACACTTTGAGAATGCACTCACTTAGAATGGAAGTAGTCTCGCACATTGAATAAGGACTTCCATAGCTGAGTCCAAATCTGACGCTCTGTGTCACAGAAATATCAAACTCGTTTCAGCACAGTGACAAAGTGAAAAAGCACTCTCTGTTTCAGAGCAGACACAAACAACGATTTGAGCAGTGCTACCGTGTACGAACCAGTGACACACTGGTTCACTCCTTCACAATCACCATGTTAGCCAAGTAACGTGATGTCACATTTTCTCGTTCAATGTCATACTTCATGTACATTGTTTCCTAACTCACCTACGATGTGTCCAAAAACACACAGAATGTTCCAATACTAAAGCGCTACTTCCCAACACTCAACAATAATGTCACACAGAATTATCAGCCTCAGAGCTTTGTGGCCCAGTGAGTTAGAAGACTACCACTAACAATTCACTCATAATGTGATTTCCATCACTCCGCTAATAGTCTTAGGATGGCACAGTGGATCGCGTTTGGATCCTGTGTTGCATGAAATCACATAGTGTTCTTGTTCTGGAAATGTTGTAATTGTACTCAAGAACAGAACGAAAGCACTGTCACCAACTCTCTATCTGCCGTCTCGAACATTTTCACGGTATCCTCAATCATGCTTATGGTACACTCGCATGTGCCTAGAAGTGACTCTTCAGAAACACAACATTCACAAATACTATCTCAGGAATCTAGGGTAGTGTCATTTTTCTCCTCTCATGTTAGGTGTGGGAAGAGTGTGGGTTGGGAGTCATGTTCCTTTTAGCGTTTGTTTTTGTGCTAGTGTTTCTGTTAGTGTTAGGATTGTAATAGTATTACAACTCGGTTTCGGTTTCAGTTTTTGCGTTAAGGTCAGGATAGTGATAGGGTTAGGGTTAGGGTTAGCGTTAGGGTTGGCTTAGGTTTAGGGTTAGGGTTGGCAGCAATGTAGTTTTACTTTCTCTTACTCTGTCACAGAAACGATGCTGAGTTACCATTGCATCACTCTCACACTTTGAGAATGCACTCACTTAGAATGGGAGTAGTCTCGCACATTGAATAAGGACTTAGCTGAGTCCAAATCTGACGCTCTGTGTCACAGAAATATCAAACTCGTTTCAGCACAGTGACAAAGTGAAAAAGCACTCTCTGTTTCAGAGCAGACACAAGAACGATTTAGCAGTGCTACCGTGTACGAACCAGTGACACACTGGTTCACTCCTTCACAATCACCATGTTAGCCAAGTAACGTGATGTCACATTTTCTCGTTCAATGTCATACTTCATGTACATTGTTTCCTACCTCACCTACGATGTGTCCAAAAACACACAGAATGTTCCAATACTAAGCGCTACTTCCCAACACTCAACAATAATGTCATGCACAGAATTATCAGCCTCAGAGCTTTGTGGCCCAGTGAGTTAGAAGACTACCACCTAACAATTCACTCATAGCCATGATTTCCATCACTCACGCTAATAGTCTTAGGATGGCACAGTGGAGTGACGTTTGGATCCTGTGTTGCATGAAATCACATAGTGTTCTTGTTCTGGAAATGTTGTAATTGTACTCAAGAACAGAGCGAAAGCACTGTCACCCACTCTCTATCTGCCGTCTCGAACATTTTCACAATATCATCAATCCATGCTTATGGTACACTCGCAAGTGCCATAGAAGGGACTCATAGAAACACAACATTCAAAAATACTATCTCAGGACTCCTAGGGTAGTGTCATTTTCTCCCTCTCATGTTAGTTTAGGAAGAGTGTGGGTTGAGGAGTCATGTTCCTTTTAGCGTTTGTTTTTGTGCTAGTGTTTCTGTTAGTGTTAGGATTGGAATAGTATTGCAACTCGGTTTCGGTTTCAGTTTTGCGTTAAGGTCAGGATAGTATAGGGTTAGGGTTAGGGTTAGCGTTAGGGTTGGCTTAGGTTTAGGGTTAGGGTTGGCAGCAATGTAGTTTTACTTTCTCTTACTCTGTCACAGAACGATGCTGAGTTACCATTGCAGCACTCTCACACTTTGAGAATGCACTCACTTAGAATGGAGGTAGTCTCGACATTGAATAAGGACTTTAGCTGAGTCCAAATCTGACGCTCTGTGTCACAGAAATATCAAACTCGTTTCAGCACAGTGACAAAGTGAAAAAGCACTCTCTGTTTCAGAGCAGACACAAGCAACGATTTAGCAGTGCTAGTGTACGAACCAGTGACACACTGGTTCACTCCCTTCACAATCACCATGTTAGCCAAGTAACGTGATGTCACATTTTCTCTTTCAATGTCATACTTCATGTACATTGTTTCCTAACTCACCTACGATGTGTCCAAAAACACACAGAATGTTCCAATACTAAGCGCTACTTCCCAACACTCAACAATAATGTCACACAGAATTATCAGCCTCAGAGCTTTGTGGCCCAGTGAGTTAGAAGACTACCACTAACAATTCACTCATAATGTGATTTCCATCACTCACGCTAATAGTCTCAGGATGGCACAGTGAATTGACGTTTGGATCCTGTGTTGCATGAAATCACATAGTGTTCTTGTTCTGGATGTTGTAATTGTACTCAAGAACAGAACGAAAGCACTGTCAACTCTCTATCTGCCGTCTCGAACATTTTCACGGTATCCTCAATCATGCTTATGGTACACTCGCATGTGCCATAGAAGTGACTCATAGAAACACAACATTCACAAATACTATCTCAGGAATCTAGGGGTAGTGTCATTTTCTCCCTCTCATGTTAGGTGTGGGAAAGAGTGTGGGTTGAGGAGTAATGTTCCTTTTAGCGTTTGTTTTTGTGCTAGTGTTTCTGTTAGTGTTAGGATTGTAATAGTATTGCAACTCGGTTTGGGTTTCAGTTTTGCGTTAAGGTCAGGATAGTGATAGGGTTAGGGTTAGGGTTAGCGTTAGGGTTGGCTTGGTTTAGGGTTAGGGTTGCCCAGCAATGTAGTTTTACTTTCTCTTACTCTGTCACAGAACGATGCTGAGTTACCATTGCATCACTCTCACACTTTGAGAATGCGCTCACTTAGAATGGAGAGTAGTCTCGCACATTGAATAAGGACTTTAGCTAGTCCAAAATCTGACGCTCTGTGTCACAGAAATATCAAACTCGTTTCAGCACAGTGACAAAGTGAAAAAGCACTCTCTGTTTCAGAGCAGACACAAGCAACGATTTAGCAGTGCTACCGTGTACGAACCAGTGACACACTGGTTCCTCCCCTTCACAATCACCATGTTAGCCAAGTAGCATTGATGTCACATTTTTCGTTCAATGCCATACTTCATGTACATTGTTTCCTAACTCACCTACGATGTGTCCAAAAACACACAGAATGTTCCAATACTAAATCGCTACTTCCCAACACTCAACAATAATGTCACACAGAATTATCAGCCTCAGAGCTTTGTGGCCCAGTGAGTTAGAAGACTACCACTAACAATTCACTCATAATGTGATTTCCATCACTCACGCTAATAGTCTTAGGATGGCACAGTGAATTGACGTTTGGATCCTGTGTTGCATGAAATCACATAGTGTTCTTGTTCTGGAAATGTTGTAATTGTACTCAAGAACAAGCAGCACTGTCACCAACTCTCTTTCTGCCGTCTCGAACATTTTTTCACGGTATCCTCAATCATGCTTATGGTACACTCGCATGTGCCATAGAAGTGACTCATAGAAACACAGCATTCACAAATACTATCTCAGGAATCTAGGGTAGTGTCATTTTCTCCCTCTCATGTTAGGTGTGGGAAGAGTGTGGGTTGAGGAAGTAATGTTCCTTTTAGCGTTTGTTTTTGTGCTAGTGTTTCTGTTAGTGTTAGGATTGTAATAGTATTGCAACTCGGTTTTCGGTTTCAGTTTGCGTTAAGGTCAGGATAGTGATAGGGTTAGGGTTAGGGTTAGGGTTAGGGTTAGCGTTAGGGTTGGCTTAGGTTTAGGGTTAGGGTTGGCAGCAATGTAGTTTTACTTTCTCTTACTCTGTCTCAGAACGATGCTGAGTTACCATTGCAGCACTCTCACACTTTAGAATGCACTCACTTAGAATGGGAGTAGTCTCGCACATTGGATAAGGACTTTAGCTGCAGTCCAAATCTGACGCTCTGTGTCACAGAAATATCAAACTCGTTTCAGCACAGTGACAAAGTGAAAAAGCACTCTCTGTTTCAGAGCAGACACAAGCAACGATTTAGCAGTGCTACCGTGTATGCAGACCAGTGACACACTGGTTCACTCCCCTTCACAATCACCATGTTAGCCAAGTAACGTGATGTCATTTTTCTCGTTCAATGTCATACTTCATGTACATTGTTTCCTAACTCACCTACGATGTGTCCAAAAACACACAGAATGTTCCAATACTAAAGCGCTACTTCCCAACACTCAGCAATAATGTCACACAGAATTATCAGCCTCAGAGCTTTGTGGCCCCAGTGATTTAGAGACTACCACTAACAATTCACTCATAATGTGATTTCCATCACTCACGCTAGTCTTAGGATGGCACAGTGAATTGACGTTTGGATCCTGTGTTGCTGAAATCATAGTGTTCTTGTTCTGGAAATGTTGTAATTGTACTCCAAAGAACAGAAAGGCACTGTCACCAACTCTCTATCTGCCGTCTCGAACATTTTCACGGTATCCTCAATCATGCTTATGGTACACTCGCATGTGCCATCGAAGTGACTCATAGAAACACAACATTCCTCAAGCTATCTCAGGAATCTAGGGTAGTGTCATTTTTCTCCCTCTCATGTTAGGTGTAGGAAGAGTGTGGGTTGAGAAGTAATGTTCCTTTTAGCGTTGTTTTTGCGCTAGTGTTTCTGTTGGTGTTAGGATTGTAATAGTATTACCAACTCGGTTTCGGTTTCAGTTTTGCGTTAAGGTCAGGATAGTGATAGGGTTAGGGTTAGGGTTAGCGTTAGGGTTGGCTTAGGTTTAGGGTTAGGGTTGGCAGCAATGTAGTTTTACTTTCTCTTACTCTGTCACAGAGACGATGCTGAGTTACCATTACATCACTCTCACACTTTGAGAATGCACTCACTTAGAATGGAGTAGTCTCGCACATTGAATAAGGACTTTAGCTGAGTCCAAATCTGACGCTCTGTCACAGAAATATCAAACTCGTTTCAGCACAGTGACAAAGTGAAAAAGCACTCTCTGTTTCAGGCAGACCCAACAACGATTTGGTGCTACCGTGTACGAACCAGTGACACACTGGTTCACTCCCTTCACAATCACCATGTTAGCCAAGTAACGTGATGTCACATTTTCTCGTTCAATGTCATACTTCATGTACATTGTTTCCTAACTCACCTCGATGTGTCCAAAAACACACAGAATGTTCCAATACTAAGCGCTACTTCCCCAACACTCAACAATAATGTCACACAGAATTATCAGCCTCAGAGCTTTGTGGCCCAGTGAGTTAGAAGACTACCACTAAAATTCACTCATAATGTGATTTCCATCCTCACGCTAATAGTCTTGGATGGCACAGTGAATTGACGTTTGGATCCTGTGTTGCATGAAATCACATAGTGTTCTTGTTCTAAATTTTGTAATTGTACTCAAGAACAGAGCAGAAAGCACTATCCCAACTCTCTTTCTGCCGTCTCGAACATTTTCACGGTATCCTCAATCATGCTTATGGTACTCAGCAGTGCCATAGAGAGGTGACTCATAGAAACACAACATTCACAAATACTATCTCAGGAATCTAGGGTAGTGTCATTTCTCCCTCTCATGTTGGTGTGGGAAGAGTGTGGGTTGAGGAAGTAATGTTCCTTTTTGCGTTTGTTTTTGTGCTAGTGTTTCTGTTAGTGTTAGGATTGTAATAGTATTACAACTCGGTTTCGGTTTCAGTTTTGCGTTAAGGTCAGGATAGTGATAGGGTTAGGGTTAGGGTTAGGGTTAGTGTTAACGTGAGGTTAATGTTAGACTTAGGTTAGGGTTAGGGTTGGCAGCAATGTAGTTTTACTTTCTCTTACTCTGTCTCAGAACGATGCTGAGTTACCATTGAATCACTCTCACACTTTGAGAATGCACTCACTTAGAATGGAAGTATTCGCGCACATTGAATAAGGACTTTAGCTGAGTCCAAATCTGACGCTCTGTGTCACAGAAATATCAAACTCGTTTCCAGCACAGTGACAAAGTGAAAAACACTCTCTGTTTCTGAGCAGACACAGACAACGGTTGTCAGTGCTACAGTATACGAACCACTGACACACTGGTTCCTCCTTCACAATCACTATGTTAGCCAAGTAGCAGTGATGTCACATTTTCTAGTTCAATGTCACATTTCATCTACATTGTTTCCTAACTCACCTACAATGTGTCCAAAAACACACAGAATGTTCCAATACTAAGCGCTACTTCCCAACACTCAACAATAATGTCACACAGAATTATCAGCCTCGAGCTTTGTGGCACAGTGAGTCAGAAGACTACCACTAAAATTCACTCATAATGTGATTTCCATCACTCACGCTAATAGTCTTAGGATGGCACAGTGAATTGACGTTTGGATCCTGTGTTGCATGAAATCACATAGTGTTCTTGTTCTGGAAATGTTGTAATTGTACTCCAAGAACAGAAGCAACACTGTCACCAACTCTCTATCTGCCGTCTCGAACATTTTCCGGTATCCTCAATCATTCTTATGGTCCCTCGCATGTGCCATAGAAGTGACTCATAGAAACACAACATTCACAAATACTATCTCAGGGAATCTAGGGTAGTGTCATTTTCTCCCTCATGTTAGGTGTGGGAAGAGTGTGGGTTGAGGAAGTCATGTTGTTTTAGCGTTTGTTTTTGTGCTAGTGTTTCTGTTAGTGTTAGGATTGGAATAGTATTGCAACTCGGTTTCGGTTTTCCGTTTTGCGTTAAGGTCAGGATAGTGATAGGGTTAGGGTTAGGGTTAGCGTTAGGGTTGGCTTAGGTTTAGGGTTAGGGTTGGCAGCAATGTAGTTTTACTTTCTCTTACTCTGTCACAGAACGATGCTGAGTTACCATTGCATCACTCTCACACTTTGAGAATGCACTCACTTAGAATGGAGAGTAGTCTCGCACATTGAATAAGGACTTTAGCTGAGTCCAAATCTGAGCGCTCTGTGTCACAGAAATATCAAACTCGTTTCAGCACAGTGACAAAGTGAAACAGTAATCTCTGTTTCAGAGCAGGCTCCACTGCTTATTTGGCAGTGCTACTGTGTACGCACCAGTGACACACTGGTTCACTCCCTCACAATCACTATGTTGGCCATGTAACGTGATGTCACATTTTCTCGTTCAATGTCATACGTCATATACATTGTTTCCTAACTCACCTACGATGTCTCGAAAAACACACAGAATGTACCAATACTAAAGCGCTACTTCCCAACACTCAACAATAATGTCACACAGAATTATCAGCCTCAGTGCTTTGTGGCACAGTGAGTCAAGAACGACTACCACTAACAATTCACTCATAATGTGATTTCCATCACTCACGCTAATACTCAGGATGGCACAGTGAATTGACGTTTGGATCCTGTGTTGCATGAAATCATAGTGTTCTTGTTCTGGAAATGTTTAATTGTACTCAAGAACAGAGCAAACTTCACTCACCAACTCTCTATCTGCCGTCTCGAACATTTTCACGGTATCCTCAATCATGCTTATGGTACACTCGCAAGTGCCATGAAAGTGACTCATAGAAACACAACATTCAAAAATACTATCTCAGGACTCTAGGGTAGGTGTCATTTTCTCCTCTCATGTTAGTTGTAGGAAGAGTGTGGGTTGAGGAAGTCATGTTCCTTTTAGCGTTTGTTTGTGCTAGTGTTTCTGTTAGTGTTAGGATTGGAATAGTATTTAACTCGGTTTCGGTTTCAGTTTTGCGTTAAAGTCAGGATAGTGATAGGGTTAGGGTTAGGGTTAGCGTTAGGGTTGGCTTAGGTTTAGGGTTAGGGTTGGCAGCAGTGTAGTTTTACTTTCTCTTACTCTGTCACAGAACGATGCTGAGTTACCATTGCAGCACTCTCACACTTTGAGAATGCACTCACTTAGAATGGAGAGTAGTCTCGCACATTGAATGGGGACTTTAGCTGAGTCCAATCAGACGCTCTGTGTCACAGAAATATCAAACTCGTTTCAGCACAGTGACAAAATGAAAAAGCACTCTCTGTTTCAGAGCAGACACAAGCAACGATTTAGCAGTGCTACCGTGTCCCGAACCAGTGACACACTGGTTCACTCCCTTCACAATCACCATGTTAGCCAAGTAACGTGATGTCCATTTTCTCGTTCAATGTCATACTTCATGTACATTGTTTCCTAACTCACCTACGATGTGTCCAAAAACACACAGAATGTTCCAATACTAAGCGCACTTCCCAACATTCAACAATAATGTCACACAGAATTATCAGCCTCAGAGCTTTGTGGCCCAGTGAGTTAGAAGACTACCACTAACAATTCACTCATAATGTGATTTCCATCACTCACGCTAATAGTCTTAGGATGGCACAGTGAATTGACGTTTGGATCCTGTGTTGCATGAAATCACATAGTGTTTCTTGTTCTGGAAATGTTGTAATTGTACTCAAGAACAGAGCAGAAAGCACTGTCACCAACTCTCTATCTGCCGTCTCGAACATTTCCACGGTATCCTCAATCATGCTTATGGTACACTCGCATGTGCCATAAGTGACTCATAGAAACACAACATTCACAAATACTATCTCAGGAATCTAGGGTAGTGTCATTTTCTCCCTCTCATGTTAGGTGTGGGAAGAGTGTGGGTTGAGGAAGTAATGTTCCTTTTAGCGTTTGTTTTTGTGCTAGTGTTTCTGTTAGTGTTAGGATTGTAATAGTATTGCAACTCGGTTTCGGTTTTCAGTTTTGCGTTAAGGTCAGGATAGTGATAGGGTTAGGGTTAGGGTTAGCGTTAGGGTTGGCTAGGTTTAGGGTTAGGGTTGGCAGCAATGTAGTTTTACTTTCTCTTACTCTGTCACAGAACGATGCTGAGTTACCATTGCAACACTCTCACACTTTGAGAATGCACTCACTTAGAATGGGAGTAGTCTCGCACATTGAATAAGGACTTTAGCTGAGTCCAAATCTGACGCTCTGTGTCACAGAAATATCAAACTCGTTTCAGCACAGTGACCAAGTGAAAAAGCAATCTCTGTTTCAAAGCAGACCACGCAGCGAGTAGCAGTGCTACCGTGTACGAACCCGTGTAACACTGGTTCACTCCTTTCACAATCACTATGTTGGCTAAGTAACGTGATGTCACATTTCCTCGTTCAATGTCATACTTCATGTACATTGTTCCCTAACTCACCTACGATGTCTCCAAAAACACACAGAATGTACCAATCCCTAAATGACTACTACCCAACACTCAACAATAATGTCACACAGAATTATCAGCCTCAGAGCTTTGTGGCCCCAGTGAGTCAGAAGACTACCACTAACAATTCACTCATAATGTGATTTCCATCACTCACGCTAATAGTCTTAGGATGGCACAGTGAATTGGCGTTTGGATCCTGTGTTGCATGAAATCACATAGTGTTCTTGTTCTGGAAATGTTGTAATTGTACTCAAGAACAGAACGCAAGCACTGTCACCCACTCTCTATCTGCCGTCTCAAACATTTTCCCGGTATCCTCAATCATGCTATGGTACACTCGCATTTGCATAGAAGTGACTCATAGAAACACAACATTCACAAATACTATCTCAGGAATCTAGGGTAGTGTCATTTTCTCCCTCTCATGTTAGGTGTAGGAAGAGTGTGGGGTGAGGAAGTCATGTTCCTTTTAGCGTTTGTTTTTGTGCTAGTGTTTCTGTTGGTTTTAGGATTGGAATAGTATTGCAACTCGGTTTCGGTTTTCAGTTTTGCATTAAGGTCAGGATAGTGATAGGGTTAGGGTTAGGGTTAGCGTTAGGGTTGGCTTAGGTTTAGGGTTACGGTTGGCAGCAACGTAGTTTTACTTTCTCTTACTCTGTCACAGAACGATGCTGAGTTACCATTGCATCACTCTCACACTTTAATGCACTCACTTAGAATGGAGAGTAGTCTCGCACATTGAATAAGGACTTTAGCTGAGTCCAAATCTGACGCTCTTGTCACAAAATATCAAACTCGTTTCAGCACAGTGACAAATTGAAAAAGCACTCTCTGTTTCAGAGCAGACACAAGCAACGATTTAGCAGTGCTACCATGCACGAACCAGTGACACACTGGTTCACTCCTTCACAATCACTATGTTAGCCAAATAACTTGAAGTCACATTTTCCTCGTTCAATGTAACACTTCATGTACATTGTTTCCTAACTCACCACGATGTGTCCAAAAACACACAGAATGTTCCAATACTAAAGCGCTACTTCCCAACACTCAACAATAATGTCACACAGAATTATCAGCCTCAGTGCTTTGTGGCACAGTGAGTCGAGAAGACTACCACTAACAATTCACTCATAATGTGATTTCCATCACTCACGCTAATAGTCTTAGGATGGCACAGTGAATTGACGTTTTGGATCCTGTGTTGCATGAAATCAGATAGTGTTCTTGTTCTGCAAATGTTGTAATTGTACTCAAGAACAGAACGAAAGCACCTGTCCCCCACTCTCTATCTGCCGACTCGAACATTTTCACAGTATCCTCAATCATGCTTATGGTACACTCGCAAGTGCCATAGAAGTGACTCATAGAAACACAACATTCAAAAATACTATCTCAGGAATCTAGGGTAGTGTCAATTTCTCCCTCTCATGGTAGGTGTAGGAAGAGTGTGGGTTGAGGAAGTCATGTTCCTTTTAGCGTTTGTTTTTTGTGCTAGTGTTTCTGTTAGTGTTAGGATTGGAATAGTATTGCAACTCGGTTTCGGTTTCAGTTTTGCGTTAAGGTCAGGATAGTGATAATAGGGTTAGGGTTAGGGTTAGCGTTAGGGTTGGCTTAGGTTTAGGGTTAGGGTTGGCAGCAATGTAGATTTTACTTTCTCTTACTCTGTAACCCCCAGACGATGCTGAGTTACCATTGCAGCACTCTCACACTTTGAGAATGCAA